>NC_060138.1:504098833-504401863 GCF_021461385.2 Schistocerca piceifrons | reverse complement strand
GAAACCATCTGTCTCAAGATAATGTCAGTTAAACGCTATGGCCTTACGCCGTCTTACTGAGACGGCCTGGTACCAGTGTACTGTTCCGCTGGTTGATGTCGGGCCAACGGCTTGCAGCATCCATCATACACGTACTGCTGGCCGCGTGCATCTTCCATTGGACCAAACCGATGGGAATAGGAAGATGCGAGATCCGGGCTTTGGTGTGGATGAGGAGGAGCAGTAAAATGAAGGTTTCTGGCCGCCTCTCGGGTGGCTTCTAGTGGTTCAGATTGCTCTGAGCACTATGGGATTTAACATCTGACTCTCGGGTGCGCAGACTGGTGTGGTGCCTTGGCTTGTCATGAAGGAGATGATTGTTTGCACTTCTGTGAGACGAACACGTTGAAGTCGTTTGTACAGTTACTTGGAAGCAGCCCAATACATTTCAGGGTTGATCGTTGCACCATGACGGAGTGTATGGAACAGAATTACACGTTAAGTCCCAGAAGACCGTCGTTATGACTTTACCACCTGATTATGCAACTTTGAACTTTACTTCTGAGGAGACGGGGTGTGGCGCTACTCTATGGATTGCCATTTTGTTTCCGGTTGCAAGTTATGAGCCTTCGTTTCATCGCCTGTGACGATTTTCGACTAAGAATTGCCGCTGTAAGCCTCACAAACCGCAAATAATTCCAGCAGATGGTCCTTTATTACTCTTTATGGTTTTCTATTAGGCCGCAAGGAAACCAGTAGGCTCACAATTTCGTCTACCCCAACTAGTGGACGAGTTTGTCGGCACTACCAATAGCGTCATACACTTGAGAAGCGACGAGTTTGACTGTGATCCGTTGATCACTTCGAATAAGAGTGTCGCCACGTTCCAACATTCCAGGAGTCATAGCTGTATTTCGGAATCTCTGTCAGACCATGATGTAATCTATAGGAAATCTTCCTGTATTACCCGGCCTTTTCCAAGTTCGTCTTCGTCTTGTGTGTCTTGAACAGAGTATTCGCTATTACTAGCTGACATTTATTACAAAACTCCATTAGTCTTCCTCTCCATTTCCTTGTCGCAAGACCTTATTCCCCCGTAACCTTTGCATCTACTTCTTCCCCTAGAACTACAGTGCGGTCCCCTATGACTACTAGATTTTAATCCTCGTTTACGTACTGTGTTACCCTTCAATGTCGTCTTGTACTTTCTCTCTCTCTTCATCTTCAGCTTGCGACATCGACAGGTATAAGTGAATCACCGTTGTCGGTATTTTTGCTGTCGATTCTGATAAGCTCAACTCTATCACTGAACTGTCCACAGTTACACGCTCTCTGCCCTACCTTCCTAATCATACCATTTTCTGCTCCCATTGATATTATCTTACACTCATCTGACCAGAAATCCTTCCCATTTTTCTTCACTGACCCCTCCTATGTCTAGCTTGAGCTTCTGCATATCCCTTTCCAGATTTTCTATTTTCCGTACCACATTCAGGCATCTGACATTCCACGCCCCAAGTCGTAGATCCTTCCGTTGATTATTGAATCTTATCCTCATTGTTACCTCCCCCTTGGCAATCCCCTCCCGGAGATTCCGGAATCTTTTACCAATGGAGAGATCGTCATGACGCTTTTTTAATTACAGATCATATGTCCTGTGGATTCACGTTACTCTTCTTATGCAATGTTTTACATCGCCTACTGTATCCTCTTGCAGTTGATCACTGTTGTCTTTTCCACCTTTAGTGTCAGTTTCCCGTCCCTAGAACAAGAGAGTTCATTGAGCCTTGTCCGCTCCCACCCTCTTTGACAAGGCCGTTGTCAGAATGAGGGTGACTTCTTATGCCGGAAGTCTTCGGTCGCCAATGCTGATTACTAAACGAAATTTAAGCAGTTATGGGATTCGAACTCGGGACCGAAGATGGTTTGATTACTTATGAAACACGCTACGCCCGAACCACAGATTACGGCAGCAAAAATCTGTTTTGGAGTTGGACTCGAAATCGGATTTCCCGCTTATCGCCTATACCACTATGACTATCCGTCACTTCTCCCGAACCAACCCAAACTTCTGTTTGTCACACCGTTTACATTTTTGTACCATAGTCCGCTACATTCATGACTTCATGTTCGCAACATTTACTCTGATGTCCGGTGCAAGTGAGATTGGGAATATGAGGAGCTGAGCCCAATTGATGTTACCGTCTATTTACCCTTCTTTCACGTAGGACATCGTCTGTATTAGGTGTAGATATACCCCCTATTAGAGAAACATGAAAGTCAAAGGTATATCTACATCTAATACAGCCGATGCCAAGGTACTCAGCGAATTTACGCTAACGGATGAAGAATCGCGACACAAAAACAAAAACAAAAAAATAAAAGTTAATATGAGTAACGAAATTTCGGGATTTGTCTGGGTACCATATTCAGGTGATAAAGAATCAAGATCACACTTTAATGTAAGCTCGACACGAGTCATAGTAAATGTTAAATGTTAGTACATTAATAACTATTATAGCAGCCGGAATGACAAATGCAAGCATGCAAACGTCCATGCATTGTGTAATATAGATGCCCGGTATCAGTTTATCGGATGGAGTTCCATGCCTGTTGCTCTTGGTCGGTCAGTAGAGGAACAGTTTTGTTTACGGATGACTATGGAGTTGTCGTCCGATGATGTCCCAAATGTACTTGACTGGAAACAGATTTGGTGATCGAGGAGGCCAAGGCAACATGTCTACACTCTGTGGGAACAGCACACCAGATCGTTTCACCAAACTGAACCACAAATTTGCAGTCAGGGTGCGTCGGATAACGAAATCGCGCTCTAGACCATAACTTCAGGTGTAGGTCCAGTGTGTCTATCACGCAGACAGATTGGATCCAAGCCCTCACTCAACTGGCCTCATGCTGACCAACACGCGACATCACAGGCACGGAGGCAGAACCAGCTTTCATCAGAAAACACAACAGACCTCCACCCTGTCCTCCAAAGAGCTTTCGCTTGATACCACAGAAGTCGCAAACGGCGGTGGTTTGTGGTCAATGGCATGTACGGTGCAGCGAGTCTGCCACGGAGCTGCCATTGAACTAACCAATTTGTAACAGTTCGTTGTGTCATTGTGGTGATAACTGCTGGTGCTCATGTAGCACTACGCGCCAAATCCATACACCAAATACGGTAGTCTTCCCTCTTGATCGTGCCACGTGGCCCTTCGGAGCCAGGTCTTCTTGCAGACATACATTTTCGTGATCACCGTTGTCAGCAATCATGAGGAGTAGCTACATTCCTTCCATGTCTTTCTACAACGTAGCAGAAAGGTTATCCAGCTTCTGGTAGCACTATTGCACGTGCTCGCTCAAAATGACGTGTTGTTGGTCTGTGTGTGCTTCAAGCCGATTATCACTAACATCAACTTACCACGTTCACACTCAAGGTGACTTTCGCTCATGGCCTTCACAGAAGGTATTTAAAGAAAACCTGATTACCATCCTCGTAGGGCGCTGCTACCCTTATGCGACTGGCTTGAAATTTGACTAGCATCATCTTTTACATGTAGGAACACTGTACCAACTTTCGTATGTCGCAGAAATCCTTCTTGGCGTTGCGATATTTCTTCCGTCACTCTGTTTCGATCTAATTTCTTACGGCTGTCGATAGCCAGTAATGTCGTTTTTTATGACATATAAATAAATAAAAATTAATTTAAACTATAGACGACAAATAGAGTTTGTTATATTGATTCACCCGTGGTCTATGGGTGCCGGCACGGTAGCTCAGCGTGTTGGGTCAGAGGGTTTAGGTACCCTCTGTAATAAAACAACTGAGATAACGGATCAACAAACAACCTGAACGGCTGTCATCAGATGTCCGCCACGAACAAATTCAACGAACGACCTAGAACAAAATGAGATCAACAACAACAACAACAACAACAAAATAAAATAAAATAAAAAATAAAAAAAATGAAATGAAATGTGTAGCGCCTTTGATTATAAATCAAAACGTCCTCGGTCCAGAGGTCGAATCCCGCCCCTGCTGAAATTTTGATTAATTATCAGCATTGGCCACCGAAGACTTCTGGTATGAGAAGTCACTCTCGCTCTGCCAACGGCCTTGTCAAAAGGTTTCAGGGCACTCTCTAGTCCTATGGGTGGGAAACTGCCCCTGAAAGCGAAAGAATCAGCAGTGATCAACGACAAAAGGATGTAGAAGTCAATCGAAACCATTGCCTTAAAGACACCTAACGTTTATCCATAAGACGTGTGGCAAGTAATTGAAAAGTGTCATAATGACATCTGCATTGGCAAAAGATACCGCGATAGTCCCCCATTCGGATCTCTGGGAGGGGACAGCCAAGGGGGCGTTGAGCATGAGAAAAAAATTGAGTAACCAGCTAAGCGATAAAGTTATACGAATACGGGCGTGGCATGTCAGAAGCTTGAACGTGGTAGGGAAACCAGAAAATTTGAAAAGGGAAATGCAAAGGCTCAATCTAGATATAGTAGGGGTCGGTGAAGCGAAATAGAAAGAAGACAAGGATTTCTGGTCAGATGAGTACAGATAGGGAAATTTCAACAGCAGCAGAAAATAGTCTAACGAGAGTATGATTCGTTACGAATAGGGAGCTAGGGCGAAGAGTGTGTTACTGTGAACAGTTCAGTGATAGGGTTGTGCTTATCAGAATCGACAGAAAGCCAGCTCCGACAACGACAGTTCGGTATATCTTCCATGGTCGCAAGCTGAAGATGAAGAGATAGATTAAGTATATGAGGAGATTGAAAGGGTAATATAGTACGTAAGCGGAGACGAAAATCTAACAGTCATGGGAGACCAGAATGCAGAAGTAGAGGAAGGAGAAGAAGGGAAGGGTACAGGAGAATATGGGCTCGGGACAAGAAATGAGAGGAGAAAGACTAATTGAGTCCTGTAACAAGTTTTAGGTAGTAATAGCAAGAATCACAACAGGAGGAGGTATCGTGTACTGTGTATTGAAACCAGGGACATAGAAACGACGGAGAGGCTTCGTCCCGCCGTAGCCCTCACTGTTTCACAACCCCACAACAGGCCACACCAGTCCACTCGCCACACAGCCGCCCAACACCGAACCCAGGGTTACTTTGGTGACATTAAAAGCAAGGGCGGTAACGTTAAGAGTGCCACAGGAATTCCACTGCTAAATGCAGAGGAGAGAGCGGATAGATGGAAAGAATACATTGAAAGCCTCTATGATGGCGAAGATCTGCATGACGTGATAGAAGAGGAAACAGGTGTCGATTTAGAAGAGATATTGGATCCAGTATTAGATTCGGAACATAAAAGAGCTTTGGAGGACTTACTATCAAATAACACCCCCCCCCCCCCCCCCGCCCAAGGATAGCTAACATTCCCTCAGAATTTCTAAAATCGTTGGGGGAAGTGGCTACAGAACAACTATTCATGTGGGTGTGTAGGATGTATGAGTCTGGCGACATACCATCTCACTTTTGGAAAAGCATCAGCCACACAATTCCGAAGGCTGCAAGAGATGACAATGCGAGAACTATCGCACAATCAGCGTAACAGCCCATGTATCGAAGTTGCGGACAAGAATAATATGCAGAAGAACGGAAAACAAACTGAATATGTTATAGATGACGATGTGTTTGGCTTTAGAAAAAGTAAAGGAACGAGAGAGGAAAGACAAAAGAATAATCAAGACAATTCCGTAGGGTTTGTCGACCTCGAAAAAGCCTTCGACAATGTAAAATGGGGCAAGATATTTGAAAATCTGAGAAAAACTCGGAGTAAGCTAGAAAGAGAGACGGGTAATATACAATGTGTACATGAGCCAAGAGGGAATAATATGAGTGGACGACTAAGAACGAAGTGCTCCAATTAAAAAAGGTTTAAGAGAGGGATGTAGTCTTTCACCCCTGCCGTTGAAACTGTACACCGAAGAAACAATGATGGAGATAAAAGGAAGGTTCAGGAGTGGAACTAAAATTCAAGGTGAAGGGCTATCAATGATACAATTTACTGGTGACATTGCTACCCTGAGTGAGAGTGAAGAATAATTACATGATCTGATGAACGGTTTGAACAATCTAACGAGTACAACATACGGATTGAGAGTAAATCGTTCAAAGACGAAGGAGAAGAGAAGTAGCAGAAATAAGAAACGCGAGAGACTTAACATCACGATTGTTGGTCATGAAGTAGATGAAGTTAAGGAATTCCGCTATCCACTCAGAAAAATAACTAATAATTGAGGGAGGAAGGAGGACATCAAAAGTAGATTAAGAATGGCAGAAAGGGCATTACGGGCTCAGAGATGTCTACTAGTATCAACCAAAGGCCTCAATTTGAGGAAGACATTTCTGAGAATGTACGTCTGGACTGTAGCATTGTATGGTAGTGAAACATTGGCAGTTGGAAAACGGGAAGAGAGGATAATCGAAGCATTTGAGATGTTGTGCTACAGAAGAATGTTGAAAATTAAAAGAACTGATAACGTAAGGAATGAGGAGGTTCTGCACGGAATAGGAGAGGAAAGGAGTATACGAAAAAAAATTGATAAGGAAAAGAGAGAAGATAGTAGGGCATGAGGGAATGACTTCCATCGTACTAGAGGAAACTGTATAGGGTAAAAACTGTAGGAAGCAAAGATAGGAATACATCCAGCAAATAGTTGAATACGTAGGTTGGAAGTGCTACTCTGAAATGAATAGGTTGGCACAGGAGGGGAATTCGTGGCGGCCCGCATCAAACAGTCATGATACTGGTGACCCAAACAAATAACCGAAAGTCTCGAATTATGGAGTACACAGCAGGGCACTGTATTCGCGTGTGCGATCTGCTTGGTGTTCGCTCGACTACTGTTTGCAAGAGAGAGGACGAATAAACCTCGCACAACTCAGAGGAAGATACCGAATACAAACGACCCAACCAAGCCTAGTGACAGGACTGCTTGCAAGGTTTGCATAGCTACGGGGAAGACCCGAGCAGGATCAGCCATGTATTCGCAAAGAGTTTTCTTTGCCCTCACACAAAATCCCCATTTATGTCTTAAGTCTAGAAGTGTTATATGTGTAACTCCGATAGACCTACGGTTATTGTGGTGTTTTGTCTGAGAGTGAGAAAGGGGGAGGGTGAATCCTTGTGCTGACACATAGCTTACTCTTCCTAAACAGTACCAAGATATGCGCCTTACTTCGCATCCCCATGTGACAAACCTGTCATCTTCGGCGGTTATCACATGCCCTTACTGCATTGAGATTTGGAATTTAGTGCAGGCCCTTGACGAACCAAGCGTAACAGGCTTGGAAGTCCACCCGACAACTGATACTCGGCATCTCTACTATATAACGCATGGACGTTTGTATGCTTGCATTCAACTTATAGCACCGCCTCCCTTCCCCCTTTCCGACCAAACACACATGGTGGCATTTTTTTATAGCACCAGGATTCCAAGTTGGTATCTCTGGTAACTGCGCCAGAACTTAATAGTGCGTTACTGACCTCGGCCTACGATGGCAGTATTCTTAGAGAAAATAGGACTTCTCTGTTGAATACGCCACTTTATATGTATGGAAACCGCAGAATAAAATAATTAAAATACCTAGCAAATTTTCCGCGTTTGTAACATTAATAGAGAAACAGTTGTCAATTATGTCATGCTTTTTTAGGGAGACCTCAGAAATAATATACTATTGCATAAGTCCGAATTACTGTTACAGTTAATTTCAAAAGATTTCCCGATACAGTCTAGGGTCCTACATGTCAGCACAGTCCATTGCAGTATTCTTATAATTACTGAATTTGTTTTCATTAATGAAATGCATTTTACATGCATAAAAAGCAATGGTAGTACAGGGAACTGTCAGTCACGAGAACAATTGGAATTGGCAAGGACGTTTAGATTCCCTGCACTTCCTATGTATTTCATTCCTCAGCGACTTTTATATCTGTACTCCTGATTTTCCCTGAAAATTTTTGTACGTTCTCCTTTCATCGATCTAAAGAAATTTCTTCTGTTACCCACGATTTCTTCGCGGTTACCTTCATTGTATCTATGTTTTTTTTCTTTCCAATTTCTGCGATGGTCCTTTTTAAAGATGTCTATTCCTCTTTAACTGTACTGCCTACTACCATATTCCTTACTGCTGTATATATAGCCTTAGAGAACTTCAAGCGTATCTCGTCATTCCTTAGTACTTCCTTACCCCACTTCTTTGCATATTGATTCTACGTTACTAATGTCTTAAACTTCAGCCTACTCTTCATCACGAGTATGTTGTGATCTGAGCCCCATGTCTGATCCTGGGTACGGCTTACAATCCAGTACCTGATTCCCAAATTTGTCTGACCATGATGTAATGTAACTGAAACCTTCCCGTATCCTGCCCTTTTTCAAGTATAGCTCCTCCTCTTGTGATTGTTCAACAGAGTATTCGCTATTACTAGCTGCAACTTGTTACAGGACTCGGTCTTCCTCCTGTCTCGTTCCTTTTCCCAAGCTCATATTCTCCTGTAACATTTTCTTCTACTCCTTCCCCTACAACTGCATTCGAGTCCCCCATTAGTATTTCATCCCCCTTTACATACTGTACTGCCCATTTCATATGCTCATACACTTTCTCCATCTCTTCATCTTCAGCTTGCGACGTCGGCACGTATACCTAAACTGTCGTTGTCTGTGTTGGTTTGCTGTCGATTCTGATAAGAAAGACCCTGTCACTGAACTGTTCAAAGTAACACACTCTCTGCCCTACCTTCCTATTCATAACGAATCCTACTCCTTTTATATTGTTTCATGCAGATATTGATATTATCCTATACTCATCTGACCAGAAATCCTTGTCTGCTTTCCACTTCACCTTACTGACCCCTATTATATCTAAATTGGGCCTTATAATTTCCCTTTTCAGATTTTCTAGTTTCCCTACCACGTTCAAGCTTCTGACTTTTCACGCCCCGACTCGTAGAACGTTATCCTTCGTTGATTATTCAATCTTTTTCTCATTGTAACCTCTCCCTTGTCAGTCCCTTTCCGGAGATCCGAATGGGGGACTATTCCGGAATATTTTGCCAGTGGGGAGATCATCACGACAGTTTTCAGTTACAGGCCACATGTCCTGTGGATACACGTTATGTATTTCTAACGCACCGGATTTTTTGCCCTCTGCAGCCTAATGCCGTTGATCATTGCTGATCCTTTCGTCTTTAGGTGCAGTTTCCCAACCGTAGGACAAGAGAGCGCCCAAAACCTCTGCTCGCTCCTCCGCCCTCTTGGACAAGGCCGCCTTCAGAATGAGGGTGGCTTCTTATGCCGGAAGTCTTGGGCCGCCAATGCTGATAATTAATCAAAATTTAGGCAGCGACGGGAGTCGAATTTGGGACGGAGTATGTTTCGATTATGAATCAAAGATGCTACCACATATTTTAATCTAGTTTTGATCGACATTGTTCGTTGCATTAGTTCGGGGCGGGTGTCCCATGACACCGGTATAAGTGTTGAGCCGTTGACTCAGTTTTTTATTTCATTGGGTAGGTAACCCTCTGACCGAACACGCTGAGCCACTGTGCCAGCTCTCTAGACCACGGATGCCACTGATATGGAGGATCTCCTGCCAACTAACGTTGGTAAGAGTCACTATGCGCCAGGCAACATTCGTATGCAGCGAGTGCATGCTGACATTAACCTTCCTGACAGAATCTGAGTGCCGGACAGAGACTCGAACTGGAGACCTTCGTCTTCCGCTGGTAAGTGCTCTAACCACTGAGCTACCGAAGCACGACTCACAACCCGTTCGCACAGCTTTAATTTCACCTAGCACTTGATCTGTAAAATAGATGTTCCGGTTTTGTGACCATCTGGGTGCACCTTTTTAAAATTTACACGCATTAAAACGTTATTTTAACGCTCTTATTTTTTCCATTGTCACCGTCACAAATTAAGCTTTGGTTCCACCAGTACCTCATCTCCAACTTTCCAGACTTCACTGAAGCTCTCATGCGATATCTGCAAGACTATCACCCCTGGAAGAATGGGTACTCTGGAGGCATGCACGGTTTAACCAGGCCCTAGGGTATGCTTTCAGAACACGATTTTCACTCTGCAGTGGAATGTGTGCTGATATGAATCGTTCTGGCAGATTAATATTGTTACGGCATGAAGCCAAGCGCTGGCACTCCAGTCGGGGACGAAAGGTAAGAGTCGGCTGTGAGAAGAGATCAGCCAATCACACGCTGACCTGACCTCCCTCCAGGACTACAACGCGACAGCAGCAGCCCCTATGTGAAGACGACATAAGCGCCACGACCGACTGGTGACGCCCCAGTTCACTAACAACCTCAAGGTTAGCGACTCGGATAGTTGCGTCAACTCTAGTCACTTTGCTTCCACTCTCTAACTAGCACAGGCGTGAGATTGATTATTCTGTATGTCGCCCTTCGCTTGCGACACATCTGCGCAATTGCTAAAGTTAAGTATTGTAATTTTCAGTTTGTAATAAAACTCATTAACACGACCTGGTTGATTATTTGTCTAGCGGACCGAGTATTCAAACTTCCTAGACACTACAAAAGCTGTGTGACGGACCGAGACTTGCCTTTTGCGGGCAAGAAAGTTTCTCATACCTATATTTTCTAAATACTTACATTGAAATAAATTTACGAGAATATGAAAAGAAAGATATATTGTTAAAGAAAATTGGACAATGTCCAACTCTCTTTGATGTAGAAGTGGATGTAGCTTTTATCCTCGAAAATGACTGAGCTATATATCGATATATCACCGAGGATAATAAATACACTCGCAGTCCGGAGCACTGTGGGTTCAGACACCTGCACGTATATCTAGATTTACATTTTCGAAAATTTGATTAAGAAACATCCCTGAATGGTTCTTCTGAGAGAGTATACAGTCATTTCTCTGTTCGACAATGGGCTGCAAATACAGAGACTAAGTTGTTGATTTGATGTTAAACTGCAAACCGCAACTCCCGATTTAATATGACAACTAAATCGGTCATCAGCTGTGTATTTACAGCTTGAGAAAGTACGCGGAGAATAGTTGAATATTTCCTCCAAAAATTGAAAAGTAAGTTCATTTACAGCACGAAAGCTAATAAGATATTAGACTGTAATTAACCATACGGAATAAAAAACTAAAGCTACAGTCAATTACGATGTAAAGTCACATAGCGGAAACAGTAGTAGCGGTTGTTGACACGTGCGTGATGCGTGGGATCGATAATGTGCGTGTAGTGCATCTTTGCGGTAGATAGGCGAGTACCTGTTTGCCTTCCTTGCCCTGACGCCTAAGGGGGGTGGGGAGGGGGAGGGCAGCGGTCGTTTTGTTCACCGGAGCGGTCATGTGGTGCCGAAAGCGCAAACAATGTCTCCGTTCATGAGTTAGATGTGGTACTTGTTCATATCGCTCCTAGTTGTGCGGTCGAGTCGGTGGCTGCTACTTACAGCCTTTGATTCTGATGCGTTCCCTGCAGTCCAGACCTGCGCTGTAACTTCGAGAAGCACCTTAAGAAGGAAGTGAGCCCAAGTGCACTAACATTGGCGCACGAAACCAACGGCTATGAATTCGATATTAAAGGACTGTCAGAGAGGAAAATTGATTCGGTGACAATCTTATCTCAAACGATGTCCTTTCTGATCTCAAGACAGATTAGCATTGAATCTTAACTTGCTTGCTGTTTGCAATAGCGCACGTTTTGTGTTGTGCTCACGAGTACTGTGCATTCTGAGTGACGATACTTACTCATATTCTTGTGAATCACATGATGATTACTTATTGTGTTCCCCGCTGTTATTACATCGGCTCTAGAATTCTATTTTTATTTAACTATAGTTTCTTTTTTTTAAGCCATGCTGTTTTCTGGAGTGCTAGAGCAGACAGCAGTTTACAGCCGTTAACTGTAGTTATTTTTGTTTATATTATGCTGTAATTTTAAATGTTTCAAATTTTTTGCCAGCTATGTTTGTGCACCTCACATTCTTCTAGTGGCCAGATCTCATTTGTGTTTAATTAACGCTTTAATGGTCTAAATGATGTTTTCAATTCTGTAGCTTTCCGTCTGTTGCAATAATCCGTTATTTGTCACCCTGTACATTTACATTACCCTTCCAAAACGCCAGTCAGCTGATTATTCCGACGCCCTTGAACCAAATGTTCACGTTACTGTTTTTGGAAGAACGAATAATTAACACAAAGTATATTTATTGTTTTAGTTATTTTACGATCTCTCTGATATTTGAGGTGTAGGTTATTAATTCACCTAACTACAACATCTATAGGTTATTAATTCCTGAATACTTCGTTTCACTGCTTGTTCTTTATAATAATTCATGAAAATATGATAATTTCGTGCTATTACCCTGGCTAAAATTATCCCCAGCACGTTACCTCTTCCCTCTCCCTCCTCCCTCCCCACTGATATCAGCAGTACGAGATGCAGTAGTAGTACTTTTATTCATCCGGGAATCAGTTTTACATAGGTATTGGACATGTAGTGGCATTTCAATTGAAGAACAGCATAGGTTACATAATTCATGTATACAAGAATTTATATACTTAAAACTATAAATTGGCATGGATGGGACACGTCGTCGGTTGTGGCCTCACAATGGGAAACATCCAGGCATTTCCCTATGTAATTTAGGAAAACCACGGAAAATCTAGTCAGCGTGGCAAAATGAAGACTTGAACCTTGACCCTCCGACATAAAGGGCCGATCTGTTAAAAAAAAAAAAAAAATGGTTCAAATGGCTCTGAGCACTATGGAACTTAACTTTTAAGGTCATCAGTCCCCTAGAACTTAAAACTACTTAAACCTAACTAACCTAAGGACATCACACACATCCAGGCCCGAGGCAGGATTCGAACATGAGACCATAGCGGTCGCACGGTTCCAGACTGTTGCGCCTAGAACCGCCTGGCCACACCGGCCGGCTTCTGTTTAAAACAGAGCCACCTTGAGTTCATTACCGTCACGCAAAAGATGTTTTTTTTTTGTCTTAACTCTTCTAAGTGGTTTAATGCAGCCCCCCACGAATTCCTTTCCTGTGCCAACGTCTTTATCTCAGAGTAGCACTGGCAACCTACGTCGTCAATTATCTGCTGGATGCAGTCCAGCCTCTGCCTTCTTCTACAGTTTTTGCCAGCTCTCTCTAGTACTACGGAAGTCATTCCCTGATGTCTTAACGGTTGTCCTATAATCCGGTCCCTTCTCGTTGACAATAATTTCCACACAATCCTTTGAGATTCTGCACAGAACCTTATCATTCCACATAATTTTCAGTATTCGGCAGTAACACCACATCTCAAATGCTTCGATTCGATTCTTTTCTCTTCCGGTTTTCCCAGGGTCCATGTTTCACTACCATATAATGTTATACACCAGACGTACACTCTCAGAAACGTCTTCCTCAAATTAAGGCCTATGTGCAACGCAGGGTAGCTGCGCAGTCTGATGCGACCTTCCTACGGTTCGCGCGACTTCCCCCGTCGCAGGTTCGAGTCCTCCCTTGGGCATGGCTATGTGTGTTGTCCTTAGCGTAAGGTAGTGTACGTTAGAACAATTAATGTGTAAACTTAGGGACTGATGACCTCAGCAGTTTCGTCCCATACAAAAAAAAGAGGCCTGTGTTTGATACTAAATTGTGCGTCATTTACGACGGCGACCAAGTTTAGGTTCGTTCTGCGCATCTGACGTCAGAAAACACAGTCAGCCAATGAACAGAGAACGACGTTTGCCAGAGCGTGCCTGCATTGCAGACCACGGACGAGTGGCTTCAGTTTTAGAAACGTTCAGTCATAAATAAAGTAGTTGAACAAAAGCAATGTCTTGATAGCAGACTTTCTTTAATAGAAAGTTTGGAAAAAGCATATTTTATACCAATTGCTTCATATCCTATTAATTAATTAAACGAAACAAGCAATAAGCCTCCTAATTCAGGAGATAGCAAGGAAAAGAGTATGTATCATTCTCACGAGCCGCTTTTTCGCAATAAAGAACAGCGGTAATTGTTTATTTCCTATTTTACTTCGACGAAACGTGAGTAATTCATAGTCATACCAACAGTGTTTTTCGGTATTCTGCGTGATATTTTACAGTCCTCATGGAATTGTTTCGAAAGACGAGCTGCGTTAGTGTAATGATTAAGATGTTTGACTGCTAGGTGAAAGGTTTTGAGTTCAAACCTTGTTGGGTGCTTAATATTTGGTTTATTTAAAAACAATGTCGATGTGTCTTACTTCATGAATTTTATTCGTTTGAATGTAATTTTTTTGAAATTTCTAGTTCTTTGTTTCTTCATTATAATCATAATAAGTTTTCGGTTTTTCTAATTTTGACCTCCAATATTTCTTTTCACAGCAATTAAAAACAATGAAAAGACACACATACAATATTCATGTTATCTGTTTTGTTTGTATATCTTCTCTTCCGCAGTCGCTGTTTTACTATGCATATTGAAATATAGTCTTTGCGACAGTATTAAAAGTATTATTTAGAGCAGAATTTCGGCTCGTACGTTGCCGTGCTACTTGATTGTCTGACGCAATTCTTTGCTTCACTGCTTTGACAACATCATCATATTCAATGTTTTCGTCAACTGATCTATGTTTTGTCAAGTATTTGCGGTCCGTTGTGACAAACACAATTTTTTTGCGCTTTGCGCCTCACTGACAATATATTTTAGTTTCTATGTTTTATTACGTCCACAATTCAGTTTTGTGTACTTCGCTAATTTTAATCAGAACTTTTTAGAAAAAAGCGAAATGACTCTGTTATAAATAAAACTTTTATTAGAGTCGTTAAAGACGGAATATTTCTCAATATTACATACGACACCTATCTGGTACTTAAATTAAATGAGATATTGTTATATAGAAAATTTTATATGAAATTTACGTATATTTTCCACATTTCATTCTCAACATTGTGGCAACTACAATCGACCATAAGGAAAGTATACGCTATGGACTTTTACCTCTGCAAACTCTTCAAAATTTCGTGCAATGGTTTACTACATTTAATGCTACACAATAAGTGCGTTGATCATCGAAAAAAATTAAGTCATTTATGGGGGGGAAGGTATCAGTCAAGAAGATGTGTAAAAATCAAATTTTTGGGCCAAATGGTTTTTGTGAAATTGAATGATAAGTGTGTTAAAGCAGTCGGAACACCATGTGTCAGCACAGGCGAGCAGTGTAGTGATGAGAAAATCGCGCACAGTGCGGAATGCGGGGAGCACGTCTCTGTAGCAGCGAAAGGTTAAAGCGGTCGTGGTGGCTTTACTTCATAAACTGTGCGCTCGATCCTAAACGTAAGTTTGCGAACGATACTGTACTATGGCGCTGCTTCTCTTTGCACTTGCGTCGTTTGCAACTGGCAACGCCGCAATCTCCCGCGTCTGGGCGGGCATGCGCGAGCCACCAAGATAAAAGAATTCAACTATAGTAGACCCCTCAAGGCCAGGAATGTCCTTTTTGCCAGGGTTACTCTAATTTTGATGTAGTCCTTGCTCCGTCTGTCATTGGTTTTATTGCTGCCTAGGTAGCAGAATTCCTTAACTTTATCTACTTCGTGGCCATGAAGCCTGACGTTAAGTTTCTCGCTGTTCTCATTTCGGCTACTCCTCATTACTTTCGTCTTTCTTCGATTTACTCTCAATCCATTCTGTACTCATTGACTGCTCATTCCATTCAGCATATCGCGGAATTCTTCTTCACTTTGTCAGGACAGCACTGTCATCAGCGAATCGTATCACTGATATGACTTGACCCTGAATTTTGATTCGACTCCTGAAACTGGCTTTTATATCCATCTTTGCTTCTTCGATGTAGGGATTGAAGAGTAGATTGGGAAGACTCCATCGCTGTCTTTCACCCTTTTTAATCCGAGGACATCGTTCCTGATCGTCCATTCTAATCATTCGCTCATGGCTCTTGTACATATTGTGTATTACCCATCTCTCCCTATAGCTTACTCTTATTTTTCTCATGATTTTGGAAAATCTTGCACCATTTTACATTATCGAACGTTTTCCAGGTTGACAAATCCTATGAACGTGTCTTGATTTTTCTTTAATCATGCTTCCATAACCAACCGCAATGTTAGAATTACCTCTCTTGTGCCTTTACCTTTTCTGAGGCCAAACAGATCGTCATCTAACATATCCTCAGTTTTCTTTTCCATCCTTCAGTTTAGTATTCTTGTCAGCAACTTGTATACATGAGCTGTTAATTGTGCGATAATTCTCTTGCGTTCTTCGGAACTGTGTGGAAGATATTTTTCCGATGCCGCCAGATTAATACATTCTAAAGACCAATGTGAATAGCATTATGTTGCAAATTCCCCCAAAGAGTTTGGAAATTCTGATGGAATTATTTGATCTTAAGTCCCCCAAAACTCTCTTAAATTCTCACTGTGACACGGGATCCCGTCTCCTCTAAATGGACTCCCGTTTGTTCTGCAATCACATCAGACAAATCATCCCCCTCGAAAAATCTTCGGTGTACTCTTTCCACATATCTCCTCTCAACTCTGCCTTTAACAATGGAATTAGTGTTGTACACGTCATGTTACACACTTGCTTTTAATGTCAGCGAAGATTGTTTTGACTTTTCTGTATTGTGAGTTAGTCCTTTCGACAATCATTTCTTTTTCGGTTTATTCACTTTTTTCACTCAGCAATATCGTTTTAGCTTCCTGGCACCTCCTATTTATTTCATTTCTCAGCGACTCTTGGTTCTGTATTCCTGAATTTCCGGCCACATTTCTGTACTTTCTTCTTTCATCGATCAACAAATATCTTGCTTCTGTTTGCCATGGTTTCTTCGTAGTTACCTTCTTAGTACCTATGTTTTTGTTTCCAGATTCTGTGATGGCCCTTTTTAGAGATGTCCATTCCTCTTTAACTGCACTGTCTTCTGAGCTATTCCTTACTGCTGTATCTATAAACTTACAGAACTTCTAGCGTGTCTCGCTAGTACTCCTGTATCGCACTTCTTTTCGTATTTATTCTTCCTGACCAATATCTTGAACTTCTGCCTCCTCTTCATCTCTACAAATTTTTGATCTGAGTCTATACCTGCTCATGGGTGCGGCTGTATTGATTTCGGAATCTCCGTCTGACCACAATGTAAACTAACTGAAATCTTCGTGTATCTCCTGGTCGTTTCCAAGTACTTGTCCCAAGCCCATAGTCTATGGGAAATTTTCTTCTACTATGACTATTAGATTTTCATCTTCCTTTAGGTACTGCGTTAACCTTTTAGTATTCTCAAATATTTTCTCTCCACCTCTCCATCATCTGTTTGGGACGTCGTGATGCATACCCGAACTATCGTTGTTGGTGTTGGTTTCCTGTCGATTCGGACAAGAACCACGCTATCACTGAACTATTCATTGTTACACACTATTTGCCCTACTTTACCTTTCATAACGAATAGTACTCCGCTTGTGCCATTTTCTGCTGCTGTTGGTATTACCCTATACTAGTCTGACCAGAAACTCTTGCCTTCTTTCCATTTCACTTCACTGACCCCTACTATATCTAGAGTGAGCCTTTGAGTTTCTCTTTTCTGAATTTTATCTTCCCTACCACTTGCTATCTCCTGACATTTCACGCCCCGTCGCGTAGAACGTTATCCTTTCTTTGGGTATTTAGTCTTTTTCTTAAGGCTGTCTTCCCATTGGCAGTCTCCTACCGGAAAACCGAATTGGGGATTATTCCGGAATCTTTTGTCAATGGAGAGATCATCATGATACTTTTTCAATTAGTGGCTATATTTTCTGTTGACACACATATTTGTCTTTAATGCAGTGGTTTCCATTGCCTTCTGCACCTCATGCTGTTGATCATTTCTGACTCTTCAGCCTTTAGGGGCAGTTTCCTACCCCAAGCACGAGAGAGAGCATTGAAACTCTGTCCGCTCCTCCGTCCTCTTTGACAAATGTATTGGCAGAATGAGGCTGACTTCTTATGCCAATGTCTTCGCCGCCAATGCAGATTATTGATCAAAATTTAAGCATGGTGGGTTCGAGAACTTTTTGATTACTTATCGAAGACGCTACCCCAAGAAACTGCTTACTAAGGTATATCCTTTTCTCACTGCCCATCACAGAGCACAATGTAGACTCATTATTTCATAATGAAACACCGGACGCAGCATTAGTTGGTATAAGCACCATAGCGTCGAAATTTCGTTTCCGTTTTGTGTACTGCTACTTGCTACTACCTGCATTTGCTACTACTTGCTAGTCTAAAAATTTGGGTCAGTCTTCCTCTAATATAAGCGAGATTTATATCTCAGAAACAGAAAAAAGAGGTACTATTACGCAATGCTTAACTTTGAGAGTAAGATGTTCCAGCCAAAAATATGAAGAACAAAGAAAAACATCGTGAAAGTCTTATGTAAAATAATTAATATTTTACTATTTATAATAATAATACTTTTGTTTATTCTGTTACACTTTTTACTAATCCCCTATTCCGCTGTTAAAGGTTTTCAAGCTATGATATATGTTGCTTAGTGGGTACATTTTCCCTGAGCTTTTAAATAAGTTTCTTCCAGTGAAAGACACACATAAAAAAATTTTGCATCACTCCGGTTCCCAGAACTCCTGAAGATAGATGTGACTGTGGATGTTGTATCACAGACAAAGTCCCTTTGTCCGTTCAGAGATGTCACTAAACCCGCCCAAAGATGTAAACAACCATGCTTGAGCAGCGCCTTTTAGACGGAGGTGGTACGACAGCTGACCAGTTCCAATCGTTCCACCAGGAAGCAGGTACAGACCTCATGTCTGTAGTTCAACCATGCCTAGACGGTCAATATCGCAGTCAATCGCGTCCGAATTGTTACTGTGTGGCAGGAAGGGCTCTCAACAAGGGAAGTGTCTAGGCCTTTCAGAGTGAACCAAAGCGATGTTGTTTGGACGTGGGGTAGAAACAGAGAGACAGGAAGTGTCAATAATACGCCTCGCTCAGGCCGTTTAAGGGCTACTACTGCAGTGGATGACCGCTATCTACGGATTATGGCACGAAGGAACCCTGGCAGCAACGCCATCATGTTGAATAATGCATTTCCTGCAGTCACAGGACGTCATGCTACGACTCAAATTGTGCGTAACTGGCTGCATGATGCGCAATGTCACTCCCGACGTCCATGGCAACGTCCATCTTTGCAACCACTAAACCATGTAGGGCGATACAGATGGGCCCAACAACATACTGAATGGACCGCTCAGTATTGGCGTCACGTTCTCTTCACCGATGAGTGTCGCGTAAGCCTTCAACCAGACAATCGTCGTGTTTCCAGGTAACCCGCTCTGGCTGATCGCCTTAGACATACTGTCCAGCGAGTGCAGTAATATGGAGGCATCCTGATGTTTAGGGGTGGCATTACGTGGGGCCAACGTACGCGGCTAGTGGTCACGGAAGGCACCGTAACGGCTGTATGATGCGCGAATCCTACCCTCCGACCGATAGTGCAACCATATCGGAAGCATATTGGCGAGGCATTCGTCTTCATGGACGACAATTCGTGCCCCAATCGTACACATCTTCTGAATGACATCCTTCAGGATAACGACACCGCTCGACTGGTGGCTAGCATGTTCTCGAGACATGGACCCTATCGAACATGCCTGCGATTGATTGAAAATTGCTGTTTATGGACGACATGACCCATCAACCATTCTGAGGAATGTACGCCGAATCGCCGTTGAGGAGTGGGACAATCTGGACCAACAGTGCCTTGATGAACATGTGGATAGTATGCCACGACGAATACAGGCATGAATCAATGCACGAGGACGTGTTACTGGGTATTAGAGGTACCCATGTGTACAGCAATCTGGACCACCACCTCTGACGGTCTCGCTGTATGGTGGTACAGCATGTGTGATTTTCATGAGCACCACAAATGGCGGAAATGATGTTTATGTTGATCTCTGTTCCACTTTTCTGTACAGGATTCGGAGCTCTCGGAACCGAGATCATTCAAAACTTCTTTTGATGTGTGTATTTCGTCTCTTTATGAAACTTACTGTACCGGTTTATTCCTTGATAGAAATGCTGTTTTGAGTTTTTGCTTATCATTTCTTGGTAAACAACACTCTCACATAGCTCAGTTGCAAACCAAAGGTAACTACCCTTGGATCGATTTAAGAATATGCATGTGTCATACTCATACTGTTCCATATCATGAAGTACCACTTTTGTGAATTCTAGTATGACTGATTCTCTACTTTAACCACTGCAGAACCAAATCTGTGATTCATTTAGAAGGTTGTATTTGTTTAAGCAATCCATTAATCTGTCTTATATTTGTGAATGCAAGGTAATGAGCTGGTAGATTTCTATTTCTTTTATAACTGTGTAAGCTTCCGCGGCCAGAGC
The DNA here is from genome assembly GCF_021461385.2 of Schistocerca piceifrons. Classification (NCBI taxonomy): domain Eukaryota; kingdom Metazoa; phylum Arthropoda; class Insecta; order Orthoptera; family Acrididae; genus Schistocerca; species Schistocerca piceifrons. The sequence continues at coordinate 504,381,471 of NC_060138.1, read as the reverse complement.
CGACATAAAAGTTTTCTGGATGTAGCACCGCGTTGAAATGTGTAAAACTACTGCTGCTGCAGAAAAACCAACGTTTCGCCCACGGTTGCTGCGGCCTTCTTTTGGGTCTGAGTGTTACCATCTCGCAGTCCTTAGCAGAGGCATAGCTGTGTCCCGATAAACACTTTCTAAATTTATGTGTTGTGGGATGACTCATTCTTTATGTTTGTTAAAGAAACTTGCAATCTCTGAACGCACTGCTTTAGCATACATATTGGTACTTCATCTATACGTACAAACTTTCCTTTTTTAGTATTTGTACAATTTTACTTACTTCATGCTCTGTGGTTGACAGGAACATCATTGTACGTAGTTTACGAAAATTAAAAGGAGCTACACATGTGTGTGGCGATTTTTGCTCTAATTTTTCAGCATTCCTTGAAAATTATCCAGTCGCTTAGTTTGTCAGGTAATGTTCATTATTGACAACTTAGTCCCTCATCCCTTCACAGTGTCACATTACGCCTTTATTTCGGTTTGCAAGTTCCTGTTTCACATCACAACTTTCATTCTCATCATTGTATACCTCTTTTTCATAAAATAACTTTCTTCCAGCAATCAGAATCCTGATATAAATCGCTTTGAATCTATAACAGATATTTGAGAAGTATGCCTTTTATGACAGTTCCATGGAAATGAGATACTGTAGATTTTGGGAATACCTTATAACACCTGCTGCTGTACATTCATGTTTGTGAGACAGTGGTAATTATGAGAATACTCTTGGAAATTTTATTTAATGTGCAGTTCAAATAATGTTGAGAACTTTACATTCGTTTTTCTATACACTTCTTATAAAGTTAAATTTGCTAATTCTGCTGAAAACTCTTGCAAGTGCAAGCATTTTCTGCTAGACTTTACCGTAACAGTTACAGATACCGTATGAAACAGCAACTTACTGTAGAAAGCCACATGTTATTTATTTTCCTTTCTTCCACGATGCGTTTCGGAGATTTAAAGCTACATCATACGGTGGAATTATATGGATTAATATGAATCGTGTGTGTTGTCCTACAATTTTGGAGTAACCTGTGATACTGTCTCCAATGGTCACAGGCTGCTAGTGCAGTCTCACATACAGCGTCACACTGCGGTGACGATAAGAGATGGAGCCATAGGTAACCCCAAAGGCGTAAAACAACACATAAATGTCGGATTTGTCCAGATCACCTGATAATGGAGGTTTGAACCTCAGAAAAGCATCGTGGTAACTGGTTAGAGAAAAAGGTGTTGTTTCATTCGAAAAATATTGTATTTTGATTTTTGATAAACAACCTTGGTAGGTACGCAATGTAAGTATCTTTTCCGTTCCTGATTATACCAATACGGTTTTTTAAAAACAGCTCTGAGAGCTCTACGTCTTACAGAAACATAACACATTTTCGCTGACCATATTTGTGGCCACAGGTCAACTACCGATGAAGTCATTGTAGTTAAGCTTACTATTATTAACCAACGTCGACAGTCTGAAACTCTGAAGGATGTGTATGAGGGTACTAATAGTTTCGTTTGTGATATTTTTGTTCAAATTCATATTTCTACACCGGACTTTGTAAACTTTTGTTGATGAGGCTTTATCTAGAACAGCTGTTAACTTATTGGGACAAGTACGACACTACCGCTGGGTAATCGACGCACAAACGAAATGATTAATTACGATTACAGCCAAGATCTGGAAAAATTGTCTATTCTTCATGTGTAAAAATTTTTTGAAAAGTATGAAACAGAGCACAGACACAAAATTAGCGAAATACTATGGCAATCCATACGTCAAAATACCGTTTATACTAAGAAACAATAGTTGAAAAGCTGTATGAGGAGAGACTGTATAAGTAATCAAGCAGTAAGATAAGAACAAGAAATATACCAGAAACTTTTAAAGGAGCATGAAGATCAGGAAAGAATAGACCATGAAAATTCACCGTGCAACGAAGCCGGTGAGTACAAAAATAAACCAAATTGTCTTGTAGTTGTCGAGAAGAAGAAGAAGAATGGTGAAAATTAATAATGAAAATATGACTGGGGGAAACAGAAAACTATAGTTCAGCATTCTTAGTACGAATGTCGCTCAAATTAACAGATGTGCTTAATCTCCTACCATTGTCTGTGATCGTGCAATATAAGCATCCCAGTTTCACTGCATACCACTATTGCCCATTTTATTACAAAACTGTACCTACTAAAAGTTCTGTTTTCTTAGAACAAGGCAAGTTTCAGTTACCAGACTTTTATGAAAATTTTCAAATCATGAATACGACAGCTGGAAGCTGCGTGGCCTACCGTCGACAAGCATCTAATTAACCCTCAAAGTTGCAACGATGTCGGGGTGCCACTGACAAGACCTGCGACATCTTTGGTGCCACTGCAATCCCCGGATGTGGGTGCGACTTCTGATACGCAACATGTGACCGGTCCTTCCTCACTCCAGAGAGGGTGGCAGACACTGGTGGGTTGGCGTGCCATTTGGCGGAAGGCGAAAGAGAGAGCAGGCCGTGCGGCTGGCTCCCTCCGTCTTAGCAATAGCGGTGCTACCCACAGTTGATGATGACCCGAGAGTCAGTACGGGATGCCTCTCCTCATGGGTAAGCGGTCGTTTTCCTGCCCAGTCCGGATAACTGCAGGTGGGTATGCTTGTCATAGGTAGCAGGTGATGGAGCCCGGCCGGCCGCTGTGGCCGAGTGGTTCTAGGCGCTGCAGTCTGGAACCGTGTGACTGCTACGGTCGCCGGTTCGAGTCCTGCCTCGGGCATGGATGTGTGTGATGTCCTAAGGTTAGTTAGGTTTAAGTAGTTCTAAGTATTATTAGGGGACTGATGACCTCACAAGTCCCATAGTGCTCAGAGCCTTTTTTTATTTTTATTTTTTATGGAGCCCGTCAGGTGGATAGCGGGCAAGGCGGCAAAGTATTCCAGTGTGCAATCAGTTTGTTTACCTGGAGGTCTCATCCTTGACGTGGAGGAGGCCTTAGCGGCGGCTATCAAGCGCACTGGGTGAAACCGGCTGCATGCAGTGGCACATGTCGGCACGAATGACGCCTGCCACTTGGTTCTGCGGCCACCCACGGCTCCTTTCGGCTGGTGGCTAATTTGATGAACGCAACTAGCAGTGCATGCGGGGTGCAGACTAAGCTGTCTATTTGTAACATCGTACCCAGGGTAGTTGGCAGTCCTCTGGTTTGGAGCAGAGTGTAAAGTCTAAAAGAGAAGCACAGACGACTCTGCGACGGTATCGGATGCGAATTTACCGATTTCCGCTATCGGGTGCAGAATTATAAGGTCCGGCTTAATAGGTCAGGCGTGTACTACACGCAGAAAACGGCTACTATGGTAGCATAGTACGTGTAGCGTACACATGGGCCATTTTTAGGTTAAAGAACCCCTCCATTGGGATCACAGACGATTTGCCTATTAAATCAGTCACAGTGACCTCAGAGAATCTTGATCCTCGCATATCAGAAACAGAAAAGAATATTATCACTTTAGTAAACTGCAGGAGCATCCACGGAAAGGTCCCAGTATTAGTATCGCTTACTGAAGCTTGTAATGCTCAGACAGTATTGGGAACAGAAAGATGGTTGAAACCAGACGTCAACGACAACGAAATACGAAGTTCCGATTGAAATTTCTATCGTAAGGATAGGGTTATTCGCCAATGGTGGCGGTGTGTGCATTGCAGTAAAAAATTCGATAAAATCTAGCGAATGTGAATTAATCTGAGTGAAAATGGGTATCAAAGAACGGTCAAAAATGTGACCGGATGCTTTAATAGTGCAACTGGGTCAGGATCTGTAGTTGTAGAGCCCTTCAGACAGAACTTGCAGAATATCAGTAGCAATTTTCCTGATGTTGCCGTTGTAATAGGGTGTGACTTCAACTTGCCAGTGATTGGGCAACAAAACTGCTGACAGAGACGTGGATTCACCAACTAGTGAGGGTAACGTCTTAGACCTCCTGGCAACAAACAGACCTGATATCACCCAATCAGTTAACATTAAGGAAGGCATCAATGATCGTAAGGCTGTGACAGCATCTATGACGACGGGTCCTACAAGGTATGTTAAGAAAGGCAAGAAGATATATTTGATCAGCAAGGTCGACAGGATACCAATTTAAGAATCTCAGCAGTCACCTTCAAATATTCGGTGATGAGGATGAAGATGTGGTGAACAAATGGAAAAAATTCCAGGCATTGTTCAGTATGCCCTAGGCAAGTATGTTCCGAGCAACGTTTCAAGAGATGGGAAACATCCACCACGGTTTAACAACCGTGTTAGAGAAGCGCTACGTAACCAGAGAGCACTTCAGCTCAGATTCACGAGAAGTAAAAACCTAGCTGACAACCAAAACTAAACGAAGCGAAATTAAGCGTAATGAGAGCAATGAGAGAAGCGTTCAATGATTTTGAAAGTAAGCCGTTGTCAATCCCCAAGAGATTTCGGTCCTGTGCAAAATCACTAAGTTGTTCAACATCATGTATTCACGGTCTCAGCTACCACACCAGTACCGAAATGGAAGATAATAGAGAGAAGGCCGAAATATTGAATTCGGTCCTACGAAGTTCTTTCACCGGGAAAGATCGTAACACTGTCCCACCTTTCAATCGTCGTACGATCTTTGAAATGTCAGATACTGTGATAACCGATTACGGAACTGAAAAGCGGCTACAATTGCATATTAGTGGAAAACCGTCAGGACCAGATAAGACACCTATAAGATTCTATAAAGATTATGAGAAAGAACTTGCTCCCCTTCTAGCAATAATTTATCGTAGATCAATTGGGCAACAAAAGGTACCTAACGACTGTAGAAAAGCGCAGGTCATTCCCGTTTTTAAGAAAGGCCGCAAGACCGATCCACACATTTGTAGACCCATATAGTTGACGTCAATCTATTGTAGAATTATGTAACATGTTTTACGCTAAGGAATTATGCAGTTTCTTTTTAAATGAATATCACCTCCATAAAAATCAACGTTGGTTTCGCAAACACAGATCCCGAGAGACTCAGTACGCTCGGTTCCTCCATGAGGTCCACAGCACAGTGAGAAACGGCGCTCAGGTTGCTTCCGTGTTCCTTGATTTCAGTAAGGCATTTGACATCGTCCCTTATTTGCGATTTAAAGAAAAAAATACGAGCTTACGTAGTATCGGCGCGGACTTACGATAGGATTCAAGACTTTCTTGCAGATAGAACTCTACACGTCGCTCTTTTCGGAACAAAATCGACAATTTATGGATAATACCCGGAGTACCATAGGAAAGTGTGATGGGACCGTTGCTTTCTAATATATTTTTATGAATGATCTAGTAGAAAGCATCGGATGCTCTTCAAGGCTATTCGAAGTTCGTGCAGTTGTCTGTACCAAAATAGCAACGCCAGAAGATAGTAATAATTTGCAAAACGACCCCCAGAAAATTGATGAATGGTGCAGGATGTGGCAGTTGACCCTGAACGTAAATAAATGTAACATATTGTGCATACACAGGAAAAGAAATCCACTATTATACAGGTACACTACTGATGACAAACAGCTGGAGACAGCGTCGGCCATAAAATATCTAGGCTTAACTATCCAGAGTGACCTTAAGTGGAATGACCACATAAAACAGATGTTTTATTGGGAAAAGCAGATACCAGCTTGGTTGATCTGAAGAATCTTAAGGAAATGAAACTCACCAACGAAAGAAGTGACTTACAAGGTGCTTGTTCACCCGATTCTTGAGTACTGTTCATCTATCCCTATTAGGTAGGACCAATAGGGGTGATAGAGAAGATCCAACGAAGAGCGGCTCGTTTCGTCACGGGATCGTTTAACTGGCCAGAGAGCGTTACGGAGATGCTAAACAAACTCCACTGACAGACATTACAAGAGAGGAGTTGGGCATCACGGAGAGATTTACTATTGAAAATTTGGGACTGCACTTTTCGGGAGGAGACGGACATTATATTACTTCCCCCCACAAAACCTCGCGTATTGACCAAGAGGAGAAAATTCGAGAAATTAGAGCCAATACAGAGGCTTACCGACAATCATTCTTTCCACGAACTATTCGCGAATGGAACATTGTTGGATGGATCAGATAGTGGTACCGAAAGCACCCTCCGCCTTGCGGAGTAAGATGTAGATGTAGATGTAGATAGCGAGAATCATCTTGCATGAGTTGAATTCATTTCTTACACAGTCAGGTATTCATCGTTTACGTGAAGGTGATGCGTAAGTAGGCAGTGTAATTTCTCGTCATCAAGACGTTGCGTATGGCGTTCTTTACAGTTGTTCATATGTTGGCCATAAATGGAGTTCATCTCTGGAAAAAAGACAGGTGGGGCGTTACAGAATGGTTGCGCCTTCTGTGTAATTAATAACATTTGAAACGGGATAGTAGCCCAATGGATACTCAGTGTTCCACATTCTCCGAGTGTGATTATTCAGTAACCATGATGCATCTAAAATTTAATAGAAAACATCGAAAATTAATGGGCAATGTTTGTTGATTTAATCTCTTTGTCGAATACAGTCTCTACCTGCATATCCGAGATGAATCTGGCGATACAGTGATGCGTTTATATTTGCAAATTCGAGGTCTTACGAGAAATGCAGCTTCAGTACCAAATGTTTTGTTCTTTAACAGAAAAGCACGTTAAGCCTAGGTTGGAATGAAGAAAATTCTTTACACAGAGAACTAATTATCAGAAATGTAGCTGTATTTATCCAACTCATTGGGAAGGCTCATCTTACTACACCGATCAAAATATACATTCATATCCTCTTGCTCATCCAGTGGGACACAATCTATGTAAGAGATCAGGCCGTGCGAAAGTCAGGCGCAAGTGTACCACGGCAGTACACATCCGCACGTTATATTTTTATCTTTGACTTATCGATGAGAAGTTTTCATCTTTGACGTACTATGATTCATAGTTATATTTTATCCTTGACAAGGTTTATCTCTGCTATCACGTGAAATCCAGACCACGCCCACTTCCCACTGTATTTAGGCCGCTGTTCGACGTCCAACTCGTCAGTCGGCAAGACTCAGCACAACCAGAAGCACCTCCTAACATGTCCAACGTAGCTTTGGACAAAACGTCAGGGATAGAAGAGCTCCATGGATTACGGCCATACAACACGGAAGCATTCTCAGCAGCTGAAAAATCCGGTTTAGGAAGCCTTCATTGTACGCTAGCAGACAAGCAATACGGCGTGAAATAACCGTATAAATCAGTGCCCTATATACAACAAACGTATCATCAGGACAGCGCAGCGAAATTTGGCGTAAATAGACTATGCCAGCAGACGACCGACGCGAGTGCCTTCGATAGCAAAATGATACGGCCTACAGCGCCAATCCTGCCCTCTTGTCCATATCTGTTAGAGGACTGGAAAACAGTGGCCTAGACATATGAGTAAGGATTTCAGTTACTAAGAGCTGATGGTAGGATTCCAGTATAGTCCAGACAGACAATGAAGCAATAGACCCAAGTTTTCAACAAGGCATTGTGCGTGCTGGTCGCTGCTCCATAATGATTTGGGTCGTGTTTACATGGAATGGACTGACTCCTCTGTTCCAACTGAACCGATCATTTAGTGGACTTCGTTATGTTCGGCCATACTTGGAGACCATTTGCATCCATTCGTGGACTTCATGTTCCCACACAACAATGTCATGTCACAAGGACATAAACGTGTGCGATTGTTTTGAAGCACATTCTGGACATTTAGAAGGAATTATTTGGCCACACGCTTCGCCTGACATGGATTCCAACCAATATTTATGAGACATAATCGAGACATCAGTTAATGCACACTTTCGCAATTAGGGACGGCTATGGAGATAACGTGGCACAGTATTTCTGCAGGGGAATTCTGATAACCTGGACAGTCCTTTCCACGTCTAGTAACTGCACTACACCGGGAAAAAGGAGCTCCGACACTATATTCGGAGGTATCTCATCGCTTTTGTCACCTTAGTGTATGATCTTCCATAGGTTACTATACTGTGTTGTTAGAGTAGCTGTTGGTGAATGACTGTTGCTAGTATACTGGTCAGCATGAGTGTGGATTTTAGGATGTTTCCCACGCCCGTTTCAGCTGGTCGACAATTTACCCCTGAAGAAACACTGCACAATAACGGTTAATGTACGATCACTCATTGAAGAAAGTTAAAAAGATTCGCAGATGGGTGGCACACCCCACTTTCTTTCCACGTGTAATTGACGACGGCGGCGACAGGAAGGGCACCCAGCCGCAGAAGTTAAATATAATAAATTTACCAAATGTTAAGTACAGCAGAGTCAGTAATAGAGAGGGATGAGGCTAAGAATAAAAAGCTTGATAACATATCAGAGTAACTGATTGTTCAGGCGACATTGAACGACGCACAGTGAGCCGTGGCCGGCTCGCTTTGATGCCATTTCTTCTTTGCATTTTCACACAATCGAATGGCGTCTTATTGCTCCCTGAGTTACTACCATAACGAGTTGCTAACTTGCCTCCATCAGTGGCAGCAGCAGCGCTTATCGGTACTAGTACTGCTGTACCATCTTTCGTGTGGCCGCTATATTTCCGTGTGGTTGTGTGTGTGAGGCAGTTGGCCGGTTGCGACAGAGCAGCGAAGAAGTCTCTGTGCCGCGAGTTCAGGCTGGGGCCGTTGGCCGCGTCCACTCGCGGTCGTATTTGTGAGGCTCTAGCTGCGAGAGCTGCGAAGTTAGCCGCCCACCGAACCTGGATACAGGAGTTGAGTAATCAGTTAACCTGTTATGAAACCTCAACTGCTGTGACATCTCTTCGTTCATTGCCGGTTGTTGCTTCCTGGACCGTTCCCACAAGCAGCAACGTATGGTGTTTAGCTACTGAATTGATTGTAACTTATTAGCAAATTCTACCAGCGGCATCTTCTGCCTTGGGGCCGTTAACGTTCCGGTTACCTTCCCTGGTCATTAACGTAGTTTGTCTTCCTCGCCGTGTTGATGCTGTCCGGCATGGCATGTAGTTCGACAGCCTTGGTGGTGTTAATTTTTTTTTTGTTTTGTCATGATTGTGCCTTGACTGTACTTAGACGCCAATTGTCAGGATGTAGTGCTGCTGGTATCTTCGTCCTCGCTGATATTTTCGCTTGTCGTGCAGTTGGTCGGGTGGAAGGGAATTGATTAGGTTGTTGGTTGGTTCTTCAGCCGTCCCTAGGTCGTGTTACCATCCGATTATTTAGTATTACTCTTGGCTGCCTGTCTCACCTAACCTTATGTTAGAGATTCCTACCCAGGTCGACCTTTGGAACACTTCAGAGCAACACTGTTCTGTTTTTTTTTCCTTTAGTCTCAAGTACTGTGCGAGGCCTTCAGTCGTGTATTAATTTATTTGTTTTAATGTTCAGTAAGTGGCCTTCACACGAACTTTTACATGAAATATTTTAAGATAAGGCCATCAGCAGTCATAAATTAAAGATGAAAAATCATTTGAAAATTTTAAATCAAAGTTTGAAAGGTCATTTGTATAAAATCTTTTAATATTATCTTACTGGAATTCTTGTTATCCAGGCCTTAAGCCCTTGTAACTAAGGCCTTCAGCCGTGTGTATAACTTAAGGCAATTTTAAGAACTTGTGTTCTGGCCTTCGGCCGTATGGTTTCTGAATTCTTTTAAAGGCATGTGTGATTAAAAGGTTTAGCAAAATTAAGTTTGTATGTTCGTGCAACTAACAGCAACTGATTCGGGCCCCTTTCCACAACCTGATCCGCTCTATCCTGGGAAACCAGATTTCATATAGAAAATAATAGTTTAAGCTAAGTACTTATCCGTATATTTTCAAGAGTAGGAGGAGTTGTGATCCTTCAAAAGTGTTTAACGTCGTGTGCCGTAGTTCTTATTTGAAAGTAAGGAAATATATCCACCAACACACTTAAATATTTATCAGTTTTGCCTTAGCGTGTAGTTAAATTTCGGAAGCTGTGATGTCCGTGTATTTAACAGGAGATGGGAGACTTCTTTTAACGCTCTTTATGACGCCACCACAGTCTGGAATAAAGGAATTTCTTTCAGGCCCGAGTATACAGTTTGGGCTTTTTATACCGAGAGCTGTATCTTTATTGCGTTTCTCGGGAGAAACTTTTAGCGGGGAATGAAGTTGGCTTCCGGCGGTAAGTGACATCTACGGCCCATAAAAGGCCGGCCTTATTACGCAGGTGATGAGGCAAAGCCTTATGAGATGGCAACGCCAGGCGCCGACAAGACAACAGGGGCGGACGAGAGACTGCCCGGGGGTGTGGCCACCCCGCGTTACGAAAAGAAAGGGGAAGGGGGGGGGGGGTTGGAGGCGTCGTGGGGGCCGCCAAGCGTCAATATAGGAGCGACAATCTCTCCTGCGAGAGACAGTCATACATAGGAGTCAAGTACCAGAACGTACACGAGCTTTCAGCTGATTTCTACAGCACATGTAACTATAAAAATGGCATCCATAACAAATTTTAAAAGTACCTGACTTGCAAATAAGCCACTACTAATATGTACGATGTCTGCGTTTTCTAAAACGTTTGAAGGAACTGGCACCGCACATTCATGATTCGGCAGCAGCATATACACATGGCAAAAGAGAAATACTGACGTCAGCAGAAAGAGGGCATTGAATACTTCAATGGTGGCAAGCGAAAACTTGTGTCTCCCTCCAGCAATAACCTCCCCATCATCCAACTACTGATTCACGCGGAGTTCAGCCTTCAATGGGCAAAACAGATGGAAGCCGTAAGGTGCGAGATCCAGGCCATAGGGTAAATAATTACTATTAAGAACAGTCTTGACCACAATTTATTTAATAAGGTGACCGGTTTCGACCACTACTGTGGTCATCTTCAGACCATTGAGTAGGAACCTCTTTGTTGGAGAATCACTACTAGTAGTGGTTCCTACTCAATGGACTGAAGATGACCACAGTAGTGGTCGAAACCGGTCACCTTATTAAATAAATTGTGGTCAAGACTGTTTTTAATAGTAATTATTTATAAGACATTGATCACTGCTGTTCCCACAATGCATTCAAAAGTAATTCATAGGGTAAATGCAGAAGAGCAGAGCTATGAACCTTGCGATGATGACAGACGCCACCCCCGATAACTGACCGTGCTTTATTTCATTTGTAGGTCTCCGTAGACATTCTGCAAGCGCCTGCGTATATCTGCTGCGGTCTGGTTTTTCGCAGAAAGGAACTCAGTGACAGCTCTCTCCATCACAGACCACATTTTGAATGCTCATATAGCGCCACCGCCTATCAGAGCTTCATGAAATGGGAGCTGAATCGCTACTATTTTACGATGTCACATAACGAATTCCGCGTTTTTTCAGCCAAAACTGGCTGCGGGAAAAATAGATGTAGATTTACTTATTGCAAGTCGCTCGTAAGTCAGCAATTCATCGGATCTTGTCACCAGCACCACCACACTGTTCGATGACGGCTCGGTTCTATGCAAAAGTTATCGTCTGCAGATAAGTGGCAATGAATGACAGCTGCCTTAGGAGTCGATGCCTCACAAAATGAACCAAGAAGTGTGTGACTGATAGATTAGTAGTGTATTCTGATACCTACAACGTTAGTAAAATATTTACGTTTTTACAACAAAAAATTTAATGAAACTGATGAACTCATAATTTTGTTGCAGAAAATGTGAATGGAATACGTAGGTTCCTCGGGAGAATTTCTCCACCCTTAAAGAGTATCACATACCAATGGTCAACTCTCCAACACTACTGCAGCATGTGGAGTGTTTATGAAATAGACTTGACTTTAGAGATCGTACGAAGATAAAGACGTGCGGAAAGGATCTTATCATGTCGGTAGTTCCTATTCCGAGTGAGGGTTGTTTCCTTAGGATGGGCAGAATAAGGTTACGATTGTGGACGGGGCCGTAATCAGTTACTCTCTGTCCCACAACAAATACGTAAACTTGATTTAAAAAAATTAAAATTTTAAAACAATCTCTTAAAAAACGCAGTTGACTATATGACGGCTGAAGGCTTTATGACAGAAAAAAAAATTCCACAATTTGGAGATCGAAGCCATCAACAATAATCTCAAACAACAAACGGCTGAATGCCTGAATTAGAAGTCCGGAAAACAATTCCAAACAGCACTTTTAAAATAAATGCCTTCCCTTCTGAACACGTTTGCTTAAAAAACGTACTGTAACACGGCTGAAGGCCTTATCACGAAAGAAGTAAAGTTATTGCTCGGCTGAAGGTCACACCAACAATAATTAGAAAATTACAAATAGCCTTAAAACAACATCACAATCCAAGGAATTGGCAAGTGTTCCAAAGATCTGCCTGGGAAGGTAACTCAAACATAAGGTAAGGTGAGAGGCAGTGAAGAGCTGCATTCATGTAATAGGATGGCAACTCAACTAGGGGCAGCTTAAGCCTCGGCCGACCGACCACCCAATCCGCCTTACGTCCGATCACCGGTACAATGATGGAGTATTTTTAGGTAAGGGCGAAGAGACATACAGCGCTATGTCATCAGAAAACAGCCAAGGCCGAAGGAAACACTAGAACCAAAGTATACCTCCAAAAAAAAAAAAAAAAAAAAATATGCACATTACAATACAAGAGGCTGTCGAACTACACGCCGTGTCGGACAGCGTCAACACGACGAGGAAAGGTACACTGCCGGAAAAGTACGCTACACACCAGGGCAGGATACTGGGGCGTTAGTGGCCACAAGGCAGAAAATACCGCTGTTTGCACTTCACTAATAAGAATAATACTAAACTCAATTATGAATAACAAATAGAGAAAGACGGCTGCAATATTTCACTCGTCGCCACCAGGCTCAGAGACTATGGGAGCAACAACCCACCGACCAAAGCCGAGATCTCGGAATAGTTGAGGTTGCATTAGCAGTTAGCTCTTCACTCAACGTAAACGTCCAGCGTTCGGTGTGCAACGAAGTCATCGCCCTCGCAGCTACCCCTCCTCGATCCGACAGTGGCAGCACGCCGCCCGTGACCGCCCTTGCGCTGCACGGACCTCCTACCTGCTGTACCCCCAACCGAACTGATCTCCGTTCGCAACTCTCCGCCAAATCCAGTACGCAGACACCATTAAAATAACTGCTCATTCAAAACCAGAAGATACACGTGGATTCGGAAAAACAATTCCACCAGCAATTCACAATACTAAAACACAGAGAAGACAGAAGCGGTCGGAAGACGAAATGCACGTCGTCCGCTGCGGCGACCGACCGAATGACCAAACAGAGGTCGACCCCACTCAAATCAGTCACGGGAAAGATCCCAGTATAAATCGTCGACTGAAAACTTATCGCCTTGAGGTCACGTCGACGGGCGGACACACACAAACAGGTGAAAGTTGCACTACTCGAACATGACGGTGCATTCAACTAAAACTCGCTGAATCCGGTCGCACACTCCCGCGACCACATCCTACCGTCGGACAGTGCATGTGTGTCACCAGCGGTTGGGCGAGTACTGGATATCCGGACCTCACTGCTGCAGCGTCACAACTCCAAAGATGGTACCACAGTACACGCTATCGATAAGCGCTGCTGTCGCAACTCACGGACAGACAAGGCGAGCAAACGTAGTGGCGCCAGTGAACACACTAAGAAAACGAGACGCCACTATCGCTATTACAAGATGCGAAGCTATGAACAGCATCAACACAAGCCCCACACGGCTTACCAAACGTAACAAAGATGGCCGGGAAGCTTAAATGGAAATTGTAAGTATGCGTTTTGTCTGCTCTTTCGGGTATGTCGGAAGAACAGACGCTACGCATTCATGTGATTGATTCGCGTCGGTGGGCAACGAATTCACCTTCATGAGTGCGGATACACAATTACGTCCGGCCTGCTGCATGAATCTCCCAATATCGAGCATGGAGGTTGGTGTGTTGGTTTGAGAAACGCTGTACATCGTGGTCATCAGCTCCTGTAAAAGTTCCTAATGTGTCCATTTCCTGTCTCACCAAGTGCTGAATGATGATGAGGAGATGAGGGCAACACAAACACCCAGTCCCGGGCGGGGAAAATCCCCGACCGGGAACGAACCCGGTATACCTCGATCTAGAAACAGCTAAGCTAGCCAGTAGACCACAAGCTGCGAACAAGTATGGAGGGCATGGACAGGGATTGCATATAGGTGGTACTCGGTAGAACTTTTAGTCGGCTCAGTTACGATAAACTCTGCTTATGTGTGGCGCAGTGCTTAACTCAACTGCCTTGTAAGCAGGAGATCCTGGGTTCGAATCTCACTCCAGCACATATTTTCACACATCGCCGCTGATCCGCGAGAGAATCACACATCCCTTCCCTTCCTTTAATTTCTCCCTCCTCCACCTTCAATTTACGTTAAATGGATATCATCGGAACAGGTGCGAGGTTGACCTGGTGAAACACTGTTCGTCAAATCTACGGAACCAAAGCCGTGGAGAACTACTTGGAAAGCCAGCCAGCTGATCAGCCCTCTGAAGCTGCCACCACTGCAAGATGCTGTGTTGCAATCTCACATGTACCACCGGTTCCACTCATGTGCAAAATCCACCCGGTCCACGCTACGCTGTCAATTCAGGTAGACCACGATTTATTACATCCGTAACAACTATTAACACCCTCTCCCTCCCCCCAAAAAGTCAAAGATTGTCTAATGAATCGGGGTTCCGAATATGAAACATATGTAAAGTTTGATTACTTTGCAAATGAGTAATTGCCTTAAATATCTTTGGTAAAGAGTGCAGTCTTTGTGACTGAAGACACGAAAGTTAAATAAATTGTTTACCATTTAATTTACTACATTGATTAGACAAATTCACTACGGTATTTGAAAACGTTTGAAAAAATGAGTGCAATGATTTGACACTAGATAAATCAACGTTGAAATGTTTCACAACAATGTATGTCGAAGAGGCTAAGATTGAGCGGCAAGAGGGCTGGAGTACACTTTTTCTGTGTCAATATAAAGTCTTTGGATGTGTGCTTTCGGTGCATTTAGGTGCGATGGAAGACGGGATGCTGTGGGATTCTCGAAGCAGGTGTTGCCACTCAGGTTGCTCCCAGAACGAGAACTTTTAACGCATAAAACAAACGTTTATTGAGACGCTTATTAACCAAGCATTTTTACGGTCCACAAATATCACCTCTCGGCATCGAAAACTCTCCTAAACAGAAAGCACGAAGTTCTGAACATCTTGAATGTTAGGTTATTCTACATTCTTTCAAGGTCATTGCCTCTAAATTTTAGTCTTTTAGGTTGTTGGGCTGTTTCCTGTTATTCTTCAGTTTCTTCTCGCTCCATCAACGTTTCGATTATTCTGCTGGGATCTTCCTCAGGATTTTCTGGTGTTCACGGTTAGCTGAACGACGTCAAAGACAAATGTCGCGTTCGCTTATTAAAGAGAATTTTTCCGTGATTATTTTGAAGAACTGCGGTTAGGATACGCTGCGAAACAGAGCACAAAAGAGGAAATTTTTATCAAGGTATCGTTGTCCTGCAGAGATGGCTCTCTAATTTGATTGCATTCTTCGCGAACGGTTACTAGTTGTTTACTTAATTATTATAATTAAGGAGAACGAGCCACCGCTTCCTCATTGTGTTAGGTTAGCAATTTATCCCTTACTGTTTTAATTTGCTTGTTTTTAAATTGCCAAATGGCTAATTTGTCCAAGCACATTTCATATACTCTGCGTTCAATATCTGTTTTGTGCTGTAATTCTGACGAGAACAGAGCAGACTGTGTTTCGCTACCGTTAGTTCCTTGAGATACTGACCATATAAGCAGATTCCTAGAACAAAATAAAATCCGTATTTTACAGTTATTTAAATTGCCATTTAACATAAATCTTTGTTAACTTGGTGTATTGTAAGGCCACGTCAAAAGAAACTGTTTTCTTGTTCCCAAAACGCAATATTCATTTCATTCGGCGTGTGTTACAGCAACTCTTTCTGAAACTGGATGTAATTTCGCTGCCATTGCTTCTGCTAATAGCCGCATTTCGGAAACAACTTCCCCCCTTAGCCGCTGCACTTGTTTTGGAAAACGTGTCCCACTAGAGGGCCGGAATGCCATAACGGTGCGGGCTCTAACGTCATTATTCGAGTGTAAACGATACCGAACGTGTGGCATGAGCCGAACGCTGCACTACCCTCACCCCCTCCCCCTCAGAACACCGCCTCCACCGCTAACGTAATGGAAAAATCACGAGGTTCGGTTACTGTTACCGACTGCTATCAGTGAGATAAACAAATTCCACTGGGGCTTCCCACTGATTCTGTCAACTCCCTGAATCAATTTCCTTCATCTGTATCGACGCCGACTTTAACAAAATAAAAATTTCACTGACACAGGCACGTCATTCCAATAATCCCTCTTTGTTTAGAAGAACGTATGAGTAAATCAGAGGTCTGCCCCAAACGTTTAGCTGCAAGGTGATTTCGGGTATGTTGATACCCCACATTGTATTTTAAACGCTCACTACTCTGTGCAGAACGCTAGACAAAGAAATAAGGCTCTGATGGATTCGTACTTTTGGTGCCTGAGATTAATAACAAACGTGAAGTGTGTAAATAATGGCAAAATGTTGACCATTTTTCTGACGTCGTTCACAGACCTAATGATAAATAATTATTCTTATTTCACACAATTTTCTCACTGCGGAACAAATATTTCACTGTTTGTGTAGTCTGTTTTACAGCTGATGGAAGTGGATAACTTGAGAATTGTAAATTCTGCATTATTTTTAAGATACATCAATTGATAACTAACTCATTGCTGCAATAATAGTGCTTATGATGCGATCAACGTTAAAATAAAATGTTTGTAAGGCCTTTACCTGCTCTTAACAGTGTTTCAGGACGTTGCCAATAGTTAGAACGCTGAGACGATTATGTAGAGAAGAGGACACTCCTGCTAGTTTAGGAGTCACTTATGATTCCTTAGACTTTAAGTAAAAGATCTCAAGAGATCTAAGGTCTGATATTCGCTTGACGAAGCTTATGTTTAACCGTTTCCAGCACGGTTGATCAAGAAACGACTTATAGCCTCAAAACAATATTTAGAGTAACTATGTTCATTCTTTAATCGAAATCAAAGAGGAAACTGAAGTTAGAGTAAATTCCTTATCCTCTTTTGCTCTGAGGTATTTCTCATTGTGTGATACCACCTTCATAAAGTGATTCATACTACAGTATGAATGTTTCAACCATAACAGCAGCGATCTCTCGAATCTGTGTGACTTCGTTTACGTAAGAGCTTTATGCTGCACTAGTAAGAACCGGGAAAATTAAGTATCGTAACATAATATTTATCACGATTAATTTTCACATGGTGAATTTGTTTATGTGATCAAGTTAGTTACGCCCTCCTGCGAAGTTAATAAATACACCCAATCTACAATACGGTCCAGAAAACAAAGAAAGCATGTTCCTGCCTAGAATACTATACTACCAGTATAGTTCTGAGATTTGGAATGGTTTCTGCAAGTCTTGTCCTATTAATTAATACCATCTCTTTGGAATGTTTAATCTTTAGTATAATTATTTACTATTAAAAAGTATTGATCACGATTTATTTATCAACGTGACCGGTTTCGACCACTACTGTGGTCATCTTCAGACCATTGAGTAGGAACCTCTTTCTGTTTGAGAATGTATTCAATAGTAATTTAATATAATTACTGTCTATTAACGTTCTGATCTTGAAAATGTTATTTTTACTTTTTATTCGTAGGTGAAAGAGTCTGGAACGTGTCATATCTATTCTTGAGCACTAAATCCCAGAGTCTTCATGTGATATTGGTTGTTAATCTACTCTCTACGCTTGAAGAGGTGGCTTCCGGAGTACGCCAACGACGTGCTATGCTTTATCTGCATTAATCCCGATGAAGTGCGTCATTCCTGCCATAGTAACATCACTTAAATATTCGTTACAACAAGTTTTGTGGGAACAGGATTAAATTAAAGAAGAAATCATAATTAGTTGTTTTTTCGTTTGATATTATTATTGTTCCCTTTGCTTCTCGGTGTCAGCTGTTAACGTACAAAACTAGTTTCGATTGCACAGTTTCCTCAATCTTGTTACACACTTCCTCAGATATTGACATAATGTTTGTATTAGATTCATTATTTTACTTTTAATACTCGTGTTTTCCTTGCACACTCGATGTCTTATAGCAAACGTAAATTTCATTAGCCTTTTGGCCACACTCCAACTACATCCATACCCAACTCCCTCAAATGGTTCAAATGGCTCTGAGCACTATGGGACTTAACTTCTGAGGTCATCAGTCCCCTAGAACTTACAACTACTTAAATCTAACTAGCCTAAGAACATCACACACATCCATGCCCGAGGCAGGATTCGAACCTGCGACCGTAGCATTCGCGCGGTTCAAGACTGTAGCGCCTAGAACCGCTCGGCCACCACGGCCGGCCCCAACTCTCTCCACTCGCTGCTATCTTCCGATTCACACTCAAGTGACATCTCTTTATCCAGGTGCCTCTGCCTCCAATACACACTGTGATCATATGAAGATTACATAGGGATTGGCAGCAACAAAACATGCGCCTTTCACGTGATCGATAGAGGAGTAAAATACTCTTCTGAACAATCTCCTTCCTTTCATAATATTACAAAATTGAGGCACTTAACTCACAGTTGAATTCAGGTATTGAAGATTCTTATTGTTTAGTTATTTATTACCAAAATGTAAAACCTTATAGTGCTGGTATATTAACTGCTCTTTCTAACCGGATTGGTGATGCTGCTATTTTAATTACTATTGCTTGAATGTCAAATTTTGTTGATTTAAATTATATTTATTATTATGACTTTATTTCTAGTTCTTTTGAAATAAAGCTTATTACTATATTAATTGTTTTAGCAGCCATAACCAAAAGAGCTCAGATTCCGTTTTCTTCTTGACCTCACACAGAGTGTTACAAAATGACGCCGACAAATTTCGAGAGTTCCATGGAGAGTCTTGAGGAACAAATTGAGCATAGGAACTCGTTACCGGAAACTTCATCCAAAGGCACTACAAAGCGTCGAAATTACAGGCGGCGGTGCCCGCCACGAGGTCACTCCTTAGGCACTAAACGTGACATTCTACGCTGACGGACCGATGTATAACGTCTCGCAAAGCTATTTGTTACTTAGTGATCGCCAATGATTGCCACGATAGCCGTCGGAGAAGATCTAGCTAGTATGTAGAAATGATTTGTCTGCTATGAATTCGGTGCTCTGTTGCCTCGGCGGGTAATGGTTTCGGACAAGGGTTTCAGCAGTAGTCTCTTTTTCTCCTGGATCCCTCTAAAGCCTCCATTGCTTTACGGTTAGAGGAGAAAAATTAACTACAGATGGAAACCCCCGTACTAAACAGTCATTCAATGAGGCAACAGAGCACCACATTCATAACACACAGGTTCGAATCCTGCCTCGGGCATGGGTGTGTGTGATGTTCTGAGGTTAGTCAGGTTTAAGTAGTTCTAAGTTCTAGGGGACTTATGACCTAACATGTTGAGTCCCATAGTGCTCAGAGCCATTTCAACCATTTGAACCATAACACACAAGGTCCGTCTTCTCCACTGACGATCGTGGCAGTGACTCGTGATCACTGATTAACAAACAACATTGGAAGACGTTCCACTCGCTGCCCGAGTTGGCAAGCAGTTGTTGTTGTCCATTAACGTGGATCTATTCACAACGCAAAGATGGAATATAACGTCTACCGTTTATGTGTAGCGAAAAATAATTTGACATTTACGATATGTAACACGTAAGACAACACAAGTGCTTGAAAATTAGTTGCCGAAATTAGGTAATCGCACTATTGAAATAAATGACGTTTACATTACAGCCTATTACAAACCATTTCTTCTCTTATTAAGAAATTAAAGGCTGTGGATGCCCAAGGAACGAAATTTTGATATCCTAAACCCCCTACAATTCCTCGAAGTTCTCGGTATAGTACACCACTGGCCATTGAAATTGCTACACCAAGACGAAATGCAGATGATAAACGGGTATACATTGGACAAATATATTATACTAGAACTGACATGTGATTACATTTTCACGCAATTTCGGTGCATAGATCCTGAGAAATCAGTACCCAGAACGACCACCTCTGGCCGGAATAACGGCCTTGATACGTCTGGGCATTGAGTCAAACAAAGCTTGGATGGCATGGACAGGTACAGCTGCCCATTCAGCTTCAACACTATACCGGAGTTCATCAGGAGTAGTGACTGGCGTATTGTGACGAGCCAGTTGCTCGGCCACCATTGACCAGACGTTTCCAATTGGTGAGATCTGGAGAATATCCTACATTTTCTGTATCCAGAAAGGCCCGTACACCACTTGCAACACGCAGTCATGCATTATCCTGCTGAAATGTAAGGTTTCGCAGGGATCGAATGAAGGGTAGAGCCACGGGTCGTAACACATCTGACATGTAACGTCCACTGTTCAAATTGCCTTCAATGCGAACAAGAGGTGAGCGAGACGTGCAACCAGTGTCACCCCATACCATCACGCCGGGTGATACGCCACTATGGCGATGACGAATATGCGCTTCCAATGTGTGTTCACCGTGATGTCGCCAAACACGGATGCGACCATCATCATACTGTAAACAGAACCTGGATTCATCCGAAAATATGACGTTTTGCCATTCGTGCACCCAGGTTCGTCGTTGAGTACACCATCACAGGCGCTCCTGTCTGTGATACTGCGTCAAGGGTAACCTCAGCCATGGTCTCCGAGCTGACGGTCCATGGTGCTGCAAACGTCGTCGAACTGTTCGTGTAGATGGTTGTTGTCTTGCAAACGTCCCCATCTGTTGGCTCAGGTATCGAGACGGGCCTGCACGATCTGTTACAGCCCTGCGGATAAGGTGCCTGTTAACTCGACTGCTAGTGATACGAGGCCGTTAGGATCCATACGGCGTTCCGTATTTCTCTCCTCAAACCACCGATTCTATATTCTGCCAACAGTCATTGGCTTTCGACCAACGCGAGCAACAATGTCGCCATACGATAAACCGCAATGGCGATAGGCTACAGTCCGACCTTCATCAAAGTCGGAAACGTGATTGTACGCATTTCTCCTCCTTACACGAGGCATCACAACAACGTTTCACCAGGCAACGTAGGTCAACTGCTGTTTGTGTGTGAGAAATCGGTTGGAAACTTTCCTCATATCAGCACGTTGTATGTGTCGCCACCGGCGCCAATCTTGTGTGAATGCTCTGAAACCTAATAATTTTCATATCACAGCATCTGCTTCCTGTCGGTTAAATTTCGCGTCTGTAGCACGTCATCGTCGTGGTGCAGCAATTTTAATGGCGAGTAGTGTATTATAACACCCTGTACATAGAATATCATAATCTGTGTGTTAATAAAGATGCGAAGTGACATCTGAATTGTCTAATAATGTCACCTTACAAGATGAACGGAAGCATGTTTAACTCTGTGGGACTTGTGAGGGTACATTGGAAATCCAGGAAATGGTTGTAATCACTAGTAGCTAGGATGGTGTGTTGCGAAAACTCTATATCTCCACGTTGTTCATTTCTCCATTCTATGACTTTGCTATTGAGTGCTAGACGCAGCTGTTTCAGGGTAAGGAAGAACAAAGAACAGTTTGATTTCACAGTCTTCCTGGCGTAACCACCTTTTAGTCAGTTTTTGAGACGTCCTGACCCACGAGATGTTATTAGGATACATTTAATTTTCTTCCGAAGAGTCATTCAAAAAATGGTTCAAATGGCTCTGAGCACTATGGGACTTAACTTCTGAGGTCATCAGTCGCCTAGCACTTAGAACTACTTAAACATAACTAACCTAAGGACATCACACATATACATTCCCCAGGCAAGATTCGAACCTGAGACCGTAGCGGTTTTTAGGTCACAGACTGTAGCGCCTGGAACAGCTCGGCCACTCTGGCCGGCGAAGTGTCATTCAGTTGACGCTAGAAGCCTCAGTCGGCTCAGCTAAAAGTCGACTAACAGACCCGTTTTATGAACAGATGAAACACTCGTTTCATCATAGGTGGGCCAGGGCAGAAAAGCTGCATGGAGCGGCACTGTAGTCCCAACCACTTCGGAATTCGAGTACATGTACCAGAATCACGCTCATCCAGGAGAAAGTCGCTGAAGTGCGAAGATATGTCGGAATTATAATGCAGTTAGTCAAAAAAGAACTACTTAAAGAAAATTATTTCATAGAAAGTTGTCAATTTCCAGCCAAAATGTAAATCAAATATTAGGCAGAAAAACTTATACATCTGTCCGTTACCTGGCTGTTCCGCGGGTAAACCGCGAATTTCTGAGTTTCTCAAACAGTAGCTGAGGAAAACGATAACTTTTGAACTTACGTTGGCTAACCTTATGACTGTGTTATATGATATTAGTTCGTATATTGAGAAATTTTCAAGGCATGCCTCTAAAACTGTATTGTACCCATCTGTGCTGTTGCTGTGTCATTGTGATCTTCGACCCATTGAATGGTAACGGCTGCCCCCTTGCTTTAAACCGCTCGCACTACGGGCCCCGCAGGGCCATGTTGGCTAATGTTACATGGTCAGTTCAGTAATAAATCCAGAATGGTGCCTCTGCAGTTATTGAGCAGTCTGCTACTCTTTTTAGGAAGTATTTGTTTGTCTGACCTCTTCACGGATACTACTCTGATGTAGTTGCATGTACGGTACGGCTATCTGTATCGTAGAGGAACGCAAGCTGCCTCACCTCGGCAAGTTTCATGCTTGGTTTTTTTCTTTTTTTCTCATTATACACTCCGGGAAATTGAAATAAGAACACCGTGAATTCATTGTCCCAGGAAGGGGAAACTTTATTGACACATTCCTGGGGTCAGATACATCACATGATCACACTGACAGAACCACAGGCACATAGACACAGGCAACAGAGCATGCACAATGTCGGCACTAGTACAGTGTATATCCATCTTTCGCAGCAATGCAGGCTGCTATTCTCCCATGGAGACGATCGTAGAGATGCTGGATGTAGTCCTGTGGAACGGCTTGCCATGCCATTTCCACCTGGCGCCTCAGTTGGACCAGCGTTCGTGCTGGACGTACAGACCGCGTGAGACGACGCTTCATCCAGTCCCAAACATGCTCAATGGGGGACAGATCCGGAGATCTTGCTGGCCAGGGTAGTTAACTTACACCTTCTAGAGCACGTTGGGTGGCACGGGATACATGCGGACGTGCATTGTCCTGTTGGAACAGCAAGTTCCCTTGCCGGTCTAGGAATGGTAGAACGATGGGTTCGATGACGGTTTTGATGTACCGTGCACTATTCGGTGTCCCCTCGACGATCACCAGTGGTGTACGGCCAGTGTAGGAGATCGCTCCCCACACCATGATGCCGGGTGTTGGCCCTGTGTGCCTCGGTCGTATGCAGTCCTGATTGTGGCGCTCACCTGCACGGCGCCAAACACGCATACGACCATCATTGGCACCAAGGCAGAAGCGACTCTCATCGCTGAGGACGACACGTCTCCATTCGTCCCTCCATTCACGCCTGTCGCGACACCACTGGAGGCGGGCTGCGCGATGTTGGGGCGTGAGCGGAAGACGGCCTAACGGTGTGCGGGACCGTAGCCCAGCTTCATGGAGACGGTTGCGAATGGTCCTCGCCGATACCCCAGGAGCAACAGTGTCCCTAATTTGCTGGGAAGTGGCGGTGCGGTCCCCTACGGCACTGCGTAGGATCCTACGGTCTTGGCGTGCATCCGTGCGTCGCTGCGGTCCGGTCCCAGGTCGACGGGCACGTGCACCTTCCGCCGACCACTGGCGACAACATCGATGTACTGTGGAGACCTCACGCCCCACGTGTTGAGCAATTCGGCGGTACGTCCACCCGGCCTCCCGCATGCCCACTTTACGCCCTCGCTCAAAGTCCGTCAACTGCACATACGGTTCACGTCCACGCTGTCGCGGCATGCTACCAGTGTTAAAGACTGCGATGGAGCTCCGTATGCCACGGCAAACTGGCTGACACTGACGGCGGGGGTGCACAAATGCTGCGCAGCTAGCGCCATTCGACGGCCAACACCGCGGTTCCTGGTGTGTCCGCTGTGCCGTGCGTGTGATCATTGCTTGTACAGCCCTCTCGCAGTGTCCGGAGCAAGTATGGTGGGTCTGACACACCGGTGTCAATGTGTTCTTTTTTCCATTTCCAGGAGAGTATTTTCTTTATATTACAAAAACAGTTGAATGAGATCTCGATTATGGTGTCGAAATCTTCATTCTATGTGATTATGGGTTTTATTTTTTACGTATATGTTGTAGTTATTACTTAAAATTAGTTTACGTTTTTTATTAATTAAATGAGAATATTCGCAATTTTCATTTTTGTGAATGTATACCAGGAACCGCGAAGAAATCAGTGGCTTAGTATCTTAATGTAACTGACTGGGAAGGGCGTGGTTTAGAGTACAGCATTTCACGAAGACTGAAGCTATAATTAGCGTGCATATTGTTGACGTGTTAATAGCATGCGTTCATCATCTCTGAAACGGAGAGTATGCCAGGTATTTGACATTTTGGTATTGCTTTAAAATTTTAAATGATATGCAACCCAAAAAGAAAACTTGATATATCACTTGAATTGCGAAGGTGCGTGCATAAATAATACTGGAAATGGATAATAATGACTAATGAGGTTTCTTAGTTTCTAATGCGACATCTCATTCATAGGGAACTGTCTCTTCTCTATTCAGTAAGAACGCAGTTATCAGATTTTTGACCGTGGGTAGAAAAAAACAACCCAACATTGTCAGGTTGCTGACTTCACAGCAAGAGTTGATTTAGATTACAGCATTTCATGAATTCCTACACATGTATTGATTCTATGTGCACAGCGTTTTGGAATTCAGCCATTCGTCCCCTTTTTCCAGTGACCTAATTGTTCAGGTCTGATACGAAGTTTCTGTGAGTACTGGTTCCATCTCCTCCACGTATTTTGTTCTTAGAATATCTAATTTCCTGTTTCATGTGTAATCACTATGATCCTTTTTCTTTGCTCTATAAAATTAATGCTTATCAATCTCGATGCAGATCTACGTTACCTCGTTCCACATTTGTATCTGTGTGTTGATGTACTAAAGAAACACTTCGTCTTCGCTCTGTTGGTTCGCATTGGCAAACAACTAGCAATAACCTTGCCCCTTTAGTGATTCTGCGACTTATTAATGCATACCACAGCATCCACAGTATTCCCTGATTAGTTAAACGTATTAACGCGTACCATAATACCCACATTGTTTCTTAATCAGATATTGAATTCAGAGTACAAAAAGAAAGGTGAGAAGTATTAAGGAATAGCATAAATGAGATTAAAGTTAACGTAAAACATGGCGAATACGTGATAGATGAATTGTTGCAATTCTTCTGTCTTGCAAAAAAGAAAAAAAATCTGAACGAAGCATGGACGGAATAAGCAGCAAACTGGCACATGCAAAGAGAGTATTTCTCGTCAAAGAAGTGTACTAGTATGAAACATGAGCCTGAGCTCGAACAGATGTGTGCCTGAACGTAGCGCTGTTGGCTGTGGGGAAACCATAAAAGAGGTGTATCGAGGCGTTTCAGATGTTGGTTAGAGACTAGTTCTGAGGGTTAAGGCAAGTGACGGGACACAAAATGATTACATTCCCTGTAAAATCAACGACTAAAAGATTATACAGGAAATTGTAATCGGAAAGTAGGGAGAAACTGATAGGACATAAGACATCGGAGAATACCCCTTCCTTGCAGGTGAAAAAAGAGATTGGAATATGTCCAACGGAGATGGAGTGGAACCTGTGGAAATGCAGTACCAACACAGTCTAATACTGCTGACAAAAAGAAAAGTACGTTAAAGGGGGATATCAGGCATAAAAACAACAATGAAAACATCTTTATATACTCAGATAGGATAACAAGTGTCTTAACTTAAATTGAGATATTTTACATTTATAGCACCTGAAGCAGATTAAAAAAGGCAACTCAAGGTTCCATTAGACCTGAGGTGGAGAGGACTGCTCGAATAACGCAACTTTTCCCCGGATAGTCTGTTTACTACGATAAGGAGCTGAAAATGAACTTGTAAGTCGAGTCATATAGCACAGTTTCCGAAAATATTTTATTCTTTCTGAAATGTTTCACGGCCGCCATTAACATATGCCATTACCGTATTCCAGTCTTGCAGTCTGAAATACCGTTAAAAAGAATAGATAGCTTCTAAGTGAATACGATGCTTCGGACTTTATATCTCAGCACCTAAAATATTTTTGAGTGCACGTCGTATTACAAAACTGATTGCCATAAATATGATTTTTTTTGGTAGGTAGTTAAAGTAATCATTGTATGCCTGAAAACCATTTTTAGTGTATCATACTTTCCGTCAGAGGTGTTATTTCAATAAACAGCTATCTGTAACAGTGGAAAAATGATAAATAATTCTACTTATTGAGGGATATTTTTGTGCTGTAGAAGTTTGTCTTATGTTAGTGCTTCTTTGTGGTTGAAAGTAATAAATGAATAACAAATCCATCTGGGCACTGTATATTACGTACATATTAAATTGTAGTTTCAAATATTTATTTAAGCACAACATCCTGTGTATCTAGGAATTTCTGTCCAGAGCAATTTAAGATGGAAAGACTACATAAATCCAAGTGTCTTGCAGGCAAGTGCTGCACGCTGGATATCAGGAAATATCTTAAGTAAATGTAAATAAATTACGAAGGACCTCGCTTACGAAAGGCAGAGTCGATCCGTGCTAGAATACTGTTCGTTGGTTTGGGGCAGTTACCAAATTGTGTTAACGGAAAAGACGGAATAGCAGTATTATGCGCCACGTCAGCCAGCGTTTGAGTACCACAGCTCAATAACTTGCGGTATGAAACGAGAATGATGTCTCACAAAATTTCCGACAGTTACCGTGCCGAAGCGAATCGAGCAACATAATACTTCAAAATATTTTTATAACAAAAACGCTGTAAAATCACAAAAAAAAAATCATTTTCAATTCCATTAAAAGTCTACGTCGCGGTTACGTTCGTCCATTACCTGCACCTACCTGTAAACTCGTTGCAAGCAGATCGCCGGTAGGAAAGCCGAGCAGAAACCTACCGTACTGCGAGTCGCACCAGGCTGCATACAACGTAACTATAGCAAGAATCGGCAAAAGGTCTTAATTTTAAATGAAGGGTAGAAATACTGGAAACACTTCGGTATATTCTGAACCTTCAGATGTACACATTCACTGCCAAGCCCTTGCTAATCTTAACACAGTCACGCACAAACCCGTTCATTCACGTTAGCTAGTTTATGGTAACGTATTTCAAGAAATCTGAACAGCTACTAAGCACGGATTGTTTTCTAAATGAAAATAGTATAAGTTTATCGGTGTCTAATGCACTTAAATATTTAGCCACCGATCTGCTCAACATTGCACGTGGAATTACTGTATTTTCTCATACACAAAATTACTTAAAAAATCAGTTTTTTCTAAGAAACACACATGAATAAATATCCATTCACTTTAAAACACTTTTTAAACATGTAGCACAACTAAATCCGTCAAATTATAAATTCCTTCGGAGCTCATACTAAACACCATACTATTGATAGGCTGGGCTCCGATCGCCTTAGACTGCTGTAAGCATTGTGTATATCCAAGAGAAAAGACGCGCGAAGAATACTCCATTCTGATAGGTCAGTTTTCTGTAAGGACAATAGAAAAACATCATTCTCTGGCGTTAGTCCGCGCTTATCGTGACTAACTAATCAATAAATAACACACTTTCGAACTGTACTTTTTACCGAAATAAATATTTAACATCATGATATTTTGTTTATACTTTATTTTATTAACTATTTTTATTCGCACTCGAATTAGCTTTCCTTTGAACATAAACTTACTTAACCTATTATGATACAAAATTCCCCATCGTCTGCATTCGCATTGTCGTAAAACTTTCTCACACTAGTTCATACAGCGTTCATCAGTAGAACAATGATCTACATCTTTACTTTAGACACTCATCATTCACACTACTAAAAGCCTAAACAAAACTGTACAAACATAAATGAACTAAAAAGCCTTCAAGAAATAAACAGAACCATTCACAAAACATTCTCTTAACCTAAAATCTGCCAGGAAGTTTCAAGTTTCATTCTCTTAACCTGTTTCTTGACTGCCTCTGTGCACTACTGGACCCTGGTAGTTAAAATTCTTCACTGCATTATCGTTCTTTCTGTTTATTCCTGTCCGCTACTGTCCTCTAGCAGGTGAAAATTAGAACTACGTACTTCACTGAACCCGCTTCAGACCGTCTGTCACTGTGCACGCTTGAGTCATTCTCCCGATAAACAATCTCTAGACAGGAGCGATATAAGGCACCACACCTCAAACCGGTTTTGGTCTATTCGACCATCTTCATGCCTGAGGCTCCAGATGACCTGAGGATCAGGTTAACGGCGCTGCTGTGAGTCGCTACCGATACCTATCACCAACTACAAAAATGTAGAAAATGTGAAAACAGTGAAGTACTTAAAAACTACAACAATTCGGCGAATAAGTCATAGAAATGCTTTTCTTTGAAGTCAATCAGTTCATTTAACCAATGTTGAATGATTTAATGTAATGTCTATAAAATTCTGTTTCTCCTAATTCACCTAAGATAAACTTTTCAAAGCATTATGGAATAATTTATAGTGCCTTTTAAGGATGCCTACTATTTAAAAGTTCTGACTAAATGTAGATTTGCTACAAGTCACTACTGTGGTGTGTGGAATAATTTATAGCGCCTTTTAAGGATGCCTACTGATTGTTCACTATTTAGAAGTTCTCACCAAATGCAGATTTGCTACACGTCACTCCTGTGGTGTGTTCTTTGAATCGTATAATGGTATTGCCGCATGTCTGTTCTAGGAATTGTTTATTGCAGTCACCGCATATAAAATTGTAAATAATTATCTGGTAAAATTCCAGTGGTCATCTACACTATTTTTGTCTTTTTTCTGTAAAAAGTTTCTGGTGACTTAACTTACATTACTATTTTTATTTCGGCATAACCGACCCATCTTGTCCTAAATAATGCCCATGTAAGTCATACTGATGAAAATGGATATTTATATAGCTGACATATTTACCAGGTCCAGTTTACCTTATTCAGAATCGCAGTCACTCTTCTACTGCTCTCGCACTTTGTTACAAAAATAAAATTTCTTTTTCGGTTTCAGGAGGACGCTGCACTCCTTACGTCATAGAGCATGGACTCAAGAAATGATTATTGGCATAGACAATATTTTTAAGAGTGGTTAACGCTGACGTTCCCCAATGGCAAGAACTGAAGGCATACATGCATATTTAGGAAAATTTTACGATCACTGTTACTTCTAGTAAGTTCGTAATCTTATTCGGAGAACGTGTAGATGAAAAATGTGTAAGGTGCATACGATTTTCCGTGTCATAACCTAACAACCCCTTTCTGTCAAAAAACATGAAATGTAAAGATCTAAGGCAATTACGTGGAACATGATATAATTAACACCCAGCAGTCACGGAATCTCCACGATGTCCCATATTTTTTGCTAACATGTAAAGAATGTGAAGAACGGCGAAAGCTACATTCTGATTACAGCAGTTAAGAAGTGCCTCGCTTTCACTGCCATTCTTCCTGAATGCAGACAACCGATAACGGAACAAATTGTAAATCAAACGCAGAATGTAAAATGCGTAAAATAAAGGTAAGTTCTAAAATGTTCAAAAATGAAATCATCAGTAGCCTGCGAATGTGAATAAATCATAGTAGCTTCAATA
This sequence comes from Schistocerca piceifrons, assembly GCF_021461385.2. Classification (NCBI taxonomy): domain Eukaryota; kingdom Metazoa; phylum Arthropoda; class Insecta; order Orthoptera; family Acrididae; genus Schistocerca; species Schistocerca piceifrons. The sequence goes on along the minus strand of NC_060138.1, from coordinate 504,351,598 downwards.
AAATTGGTAATTAGTTCCATTCATACAGTAATAATAGATACAAAAAGCAATACAATGGCCTCTAAATGGAACACGTGGCGCATATCCATCACATAACAGAAAACTGAACAACGAAAATTCTACGTTCGTCATTTTAATAAAGAAGAGCGTGATGTATTCAATAAGCCTCCTAGTCCTATGAATTAATGGAAATATGTTTATGAACTATTTGCACCGAAGGGTAACCATCTCAACGAGAAATAAAGGTATAAGTTTGAAAAGTAAGGATACATTGGAGAACTTAAAATCTTGCAAGCAATATTGCTCCGAATTCTAGGATGCGAGCAGCAGTCTCAACATACACTATGTGATCAAAAGTACGCGGACACCCCCAAAAACATACGTTTCTCATATTAGGTGGATTTTGCTGCCACCTACTGTCACTTACTCCATATCAGTGACCTAAGTAATCATTAGACGTCATGAGAGAGTAGAATGGGGTGCACCGTGGAACTCACGTACTTCGAACGTGGTCCGATGATTGGGTGTCACTTGTGTCATATGTCTGTACGCGAGATTTCCAAACTACTAAACATCCCTAGGTCCACTGTGTTCTATGTAATAGTAAAGCGGAAACGTGAAGCGACAGCACAAAGGGAAACAGGCCGACCTCGTCTGTTCACTGACAGAGACCGCCGACAGTTGAAATGGGTCGTAATGTGTAATAGGCACACATCTATCCAGACCATCACACAGGAATTCCAAACAGCGTCACGAGCCACTGTGAGTACTATGACAGTTAGGTGGGAGGTGAGAAAACTCGGATTTCATGGTCCAGAGCCTGCTCATACGCCACACATCACACCGGTAAATGACAAACGACGCCTCACTTGGTGTAAGGAGCGTAAACACTGGACGAGGGAACAGCGGAGAAAGTTTGTGTGGAGTGACGAATTATGGTACACAATGTGGCGATCCGATGGTGGGTATGGCGAATGCCCGGTGAGCGTCATCTGCCAGCGTGTGCAGTGCCAACAATAAAATTCGGAGACGGTGGTGTTATGGTGTGTCCGTCTTTTTCTTGGAGGGTCTTGCACCCGTTGTTGTCTTGAGTGTCACAATCACAGCACAGGCCTACATTGATGTTTTAAGCACCTTCTTGCTTCCCACTGTTTGACGAGCAGTTCGGGAATGGGGACTGCATCTTTCAACACGATCGAACCCGTGTTCGTAATGCTCGGACTGTGGCTACACTACAATAACATCCCTATAATGGACCGGCTAGCACAGAGTACTGACCTGAATCCTATAGAACACCTTTGGGCTAATTTGGAATGCCAGCTTCGTGCCAGGCCCCACCGATCGACATCGCTACCTTGTAGTGTAACGACGTATAGATTTGTTTAAATGATTTTCATTTGACATATGACCATGTGCAGACTTCGTCACCTACGTCAGTTACAACCCACTTCAAAATTATTTATATCCCTTTTAAATTGTCTCAGAATGGTTCTTGAACGAAACTGTAAAACATCATTTGAGTCGTATGCACAGAATTACGTCACTCGGGCCAATTGGTTTGCGTAAACTTTTTCAATTTTAGATGTCGTTTGTTTCTCCTCAGAGATTATATTGATACACGTTATCTGATTTAATCGATATTAGAACCACATTTAATAAACTTTTTGAGATTCAAAGTCGCGATGAACGCTGTCAAAATTCAATAATCTTGTCAAATATATTATTAATTCATTCACATAATTCTTCATAAATAAATCCTCGGAACACGTATTTCAACTTTAGTAGCATCCACTAGTTTATTATCTTCCTAAATACAGACGTGAACCTGAGCCTTGACGAGACAAAACTAACATGTTCAATAAGATTACACTTCCTATGATATCATTGTTGTACAAAACATTACAAATTCTCGATTATTTGGTTTTTTAGAAGCACGACGCAACAACTCGGTTTCAGGATCTTCTGTTGCTCCTTGGCTGTCGACCCGCGACGTATAGTGGCCAGCAATTTTCTCTCCGGTCCCGGCAACGAAGATGCTGTCTCCGTTCGTTGCGCCGCCCTCTCCGTACATGAAACATAAAAAAATACAAAACTTTAGACACTTCACAACCATTACAAATATTACAAAAATACATAAACAAAACTAAATTAAACTTATATTCGCCTGCAAACTGGGCTGACACTGGTGGATGGGTGAAACTTCAATTTCGTCCCACTACATACCCCACCCACAAGCTCGGTTTGACAGGTTTTAACCGAAAATAAAACTTTTTCTATATACAATATTTAACTGTTAATACATTTTCCTCACATTTTACATAATCTAGAGTCCTTGCTCTTAAATAGATTCAATCCTTCTATGACGATATTGTTGTGACTATTTGTCATTTACTCCTAATTGTGCTATTATGGTAATTCACAGCCGAATATATGGAGATTACTGCTTTTCATTTAATAGTTGCTAGTGAATAATAATTTAGTACGTTCTTTAACGTTGTTACATTAGGATAGAGCGTTCAAATTGCGATAGATTAGTTTCAGTTTTATTCATTTACTAGAGTTATTCTTTCCAAAAATGTATATTACTAATAAGTTTCTCACAATAACTAATAGTACTATTTACTTTACGTCATTCTTTTCCCTAATGCCTTATTTATGCCTGAGGTCAAGAAGAAATCAAGCAAAACTTTCTTTAGAATCTCGGCACGGCTTTCTTTACCTTCGGACACTCTGTTGGGTAATGGCAATTTATTTAGGAGAAACAAGCGAGAGAGCCCCGTTTGGTGTGTTCTATATTAACACTATTACAAATCACTATTAAAGGCACTCTGTTATGTTCTCGTGAGCCATATGGCTCTGGACGCCCATGGTCCCTAAAATTATTAACCATCCCCTTTTGTTCCTACTATCCGAGTAAATATAAAAATATACAAAATTCTTTCTGACCTAATAACAAAATTTCTTCCATATACATCCCCTTTTAGTTACCTTTCTCTTTTTGAAGTAGCGGTAGATTATTGTAGAACACTTGTTTAAGCCTCCTGTCATTTGCTTAAAATAACACGTAACTATCACGAAAACTTCACATCAATAAACTATGAACGCTCTTCCGTGTGTTATATGTACTAAATATTAACTTATTTAGGAATAAAGGGTTTCATTTGATCAACACTATATAATCCTTTAATTACACCTGATGAAGGTTCCATAAGAAGTAACGCTTTGGAATGTACAATCTTATGTACTACATATGGACCTTCAAAGATAAAGAGGAATTTTCTACATTCCTTATTGATCTTCGAACTTTTAGGATGAGATCGTATTAATACAAGATCTCCTACCTGAAATGAGGGTTCTATAACATGTTGATTATAACTTTTAATTCCCCGTTCAGAATTTTTAACAATCTGTTCGCCAACTTTTTCGTCTGGGATGCATTGTTGGATCTCATTTACTGGTGGCCAAGGTAGAGCAGCTAGCAAAGGCTCACCTATAATTCTTTTGCCTAAAATTTCTATAGGTGATATCCCGTCGTTAGGTGAGGCAATTAATTTAATATCTTTTCGAATTCAGGCATTAGTTTGGCCCACCGAGTATGTTTATGTGCACAATAAGTTCTACATAATCGTCCTAATTCTTTCATGACTCTTTCTACTAAATTACTTGGAGAGTGATATTTCGAAATTAAGATATGTTTGATTCCATATTGTTTATCATATCTTGAAACTTTTGACTAATAAAGGCACTACCGTTGTCAGACATAAGTCGTTTAAGAATGCCCCAGTTAACAAAGTAATTTCGGGTGAGGCAGCGTATAACGCTTGCTGTATTCGCTCGTTTCAAAGTATATAGCTTCACATGTTTGGACCAACATTCCATTACAACAAACACATAAGTAAATCCTCCTGAACTACGAGGCAGAGGGCCGAAAAAATCTAATGACAGTAGATCCCACAGGCCTCGAGGAATTACAGCATATACACTCCTGGAAATTGAAATAAGAACACCGTGAATTCATTGTCCCAGGAAGGGGAAACTTTATTGACACATTCCTGGGGTCAGATACATCACATGATCACACTGACAGAACCACAGGCACATAGACACAGGCAACAGAGCATGCACAATGTCGGCACTAGTACAGTGTATATCCACCTTTCGCAGCAATGCAGGCTGCTATTCTCCCATGGAGACGATCGTAGAGATGCTGGATGTAGTCCTGTGGAACGGCTTGCCATGCCATTTCCACCTGGCGCCTCAGTTGGACCAGCGTTCGTGCTGGACGTACAGACCGCGTGAGACGACGCTTCATCCAGTCCCAAACATGCTCAATGGGGGACAGATCCGGAGATCTTGCTGGCCAGGGTAGTTGACTTACACCTTCTAGAGCACGTTGGGTGGCGCGAGATACATGCGGACGTGCATTGTCCTGTTGGAACAGCAAGTTCCCTTGCCGGTCTAGGAATGGTAGAACGATGGGTTCGATGACGGTTTGGATGTACCGTGCACTATTCAGTGTCCCCTCGACGATCACCAGTGGTGTACGGCCAGTGTAGGAGATCGCTCCCCACACCATGATACCGGGTGTTGGCCCTGTGTGCCTCGGTCGTATGCAGTCCTGATTGTGGCGCTCACCTGCACGGCGCCAAACACGCATACGACCATCATTGGCACCAAGGCAGAAGCGACTCTCATCGCTGAAGAAGACATGTCTCCATTCGTCCCTCCATTCACGCCTGTCGCGACACCACTGGAGGCGGGCTGCACGATGTTGGGGCGTGAGCGGAAGACGGCCTAACGGTGTGCGGGACCGTAGCCCAGCTTCATGGAGACGGTTGCGAATGGTCCTCGCCGATACCCCAGGAGCAACAGTGTCCCTAATTTGCTGGGAAGTGGCGGTGCTGTCCAATACGGCACTGCGTAGGATCCTACGGTCTTGGCGTGCATCCGTGCGTCGCTGCGGTCCGGTCCCAGGTCGACGGGCACGTGCACCTTCCGCCGACCACTGGCGACAACATCGATGTACTGTGGAGACCTCACGCCCCACGTGTTGAGCAATTCGGCGGTACGTCCACCCGGCCTCCCGCATGCCCACTATACGCCCCCGCTCAAAGTCCGTCAACTGCACATACGGTTCACGTCCACGCTGTCGCGGCATGCTACCAGTGTTAAAGACTGCAATGGAGCTCCGTATGCCACGGCAAACTGGCTGACACTGACGGCGGCGGTGCACAAATGCTGCGCAGCTAGCGCCATTCGACGGCCAACACCGCGGTTCCTGGTGTGTCCGCTGTGCCGTGAGTGTGATCATTGCTTGTACAGCCCTCTCGCAGTGTCCGGAGCAAGTATGGTGGGTCTGACACACCGGTGTCAATGTGTTCTTTTTTCCATTTCCAGGAGTGTAATTTATAACGCTTAGATTTGTTATTCACTTTAACCTTTTGACAGGTTTCACAAGCCCTAATAATACTTCTCACAATACGGGACATATTTTTGAAATAAGAATACTTCATTAGATGTTTAATACACTTATGAATTCCAAAATGCACGTAACCTTCATGAATATAATTAATTAACTCGTACACAACAGTTTTCGGAATGCAGATTTTCCATCTCTGGTGTTCCCTCTGTGCTTTCCAATACAACAAGTCGTAGAAATATAACCACACACCCCAGGTGTTAACTGTTTCGTCCCCATTATTAAGGTTTTGTATAAGGTCCCTATATTGATCATAATTTCTTTGATTGCATCTAATAGCAGTTACTATCCGTTTAACCTTACGTTCGTTCTCCTGAGTTAAAAGGAAATAAACATGGTAATTTGTTCCTGGTTCTTCTGCAATGTTAATATTCTCCATTCCTACTGGAAGTCTCGACAAAGCATCCGAAACTACATTCTGAGATCCTTTTATATACCTAATTTCGTACTGAAATTCTTGCAATCATAATACCCAACGTAACAATCTGCGGTGAAGTAACCGACAATTGTTCAAAAAGATTAAAGCCTGATGATCAGTATATACAATTGTTTCTCTTCCCATTAATAATCCTCTAAATCGTTGAAAACCCCATACCACTGCGAGAGCTTCTTTCTCGGTTACAAAATAATTTCTTTCATGTTCATTTAAAGTTCTACTAGCGAATCCAATAGGCCGATATAATCCCTTTTCATTGGTCAGATCACCTTGGAATATTACGCAAGACACATCATAATCAGAGGCATCCCTACACATACAATACTGCTAATTGAAATCGGGATGGTATAACATTTCGGCTTCTGTTAACGCTCCTTTTATCTTACTAAGAACTTCCTCTTTTCCCCAGAGCCATACTGACATCTCTTTTAATAAATCCAATAATTTAGGATTAACAATATCCTGCCCTGGAAGAAACCTTCTCAGAAATCCTACCATTCCTAAGAATGATTTCAGTTGTTTCCGATTTCTAGGACTCGGGCATCGAGCAATAGCTTCAATACGTGCTGGGTCTGGCCTAATGCCTTTACTGTCCACTATATGCCCCAAAAATCTCACTTCCTCCTTTCCGAAGTAAAACTTAGATAATTTTAACGTAATTCCTCTGTCAATTAAACGGTTAAACAATTCCCGTAATATTGTTACGTGTTCTTCCCACGTTTTAGTGGCTACCAAAATATCATCTACATATCAAATAATCTTTTGTAATAATTGCTGACCCAAAGCAGAATCTAATGCCCTAATGAAAGTTGACACTGATATATTAAGTCCAAAAGGTGAAACTTGGAACTGATATGATCTGCTTTTAAAAAGAAAAGCCTTATATTGCCGTGAATCCGGGTGTAATATTACTTGATGGTAGCCAGCAGTTAAATCCATTGCAGTCATATAACGAGAACCAGCAATCTTAAGAAGTACGTCCTCCATAGGAATAGGTCTGTCTCTTTCCATTTCCATAATTTTAATTAATTCACGGGCATCCAGAACCAGTCGTACCCCACCAGTAGCTTCCTTAACGACCCACAAAGGACTGTTAAAATGTTTTGTTCTAGCATCTTACTTATTTCTCTACTAGCCGGTTCTTTGAATTGTACTGGAATAGGATAAGGTTTCTTAAAGAATGGTTTTTGATCTTTAATCTTAAGTTTACAAACGTAATCTTTAATTCTCCCCGGTTCATCTGAGAAGACGGCTCTAAATTCTAACAACAAAGATTCCAACTCTTCCTTTTCTTGTTCGGATAGACAATTCGTAGAATAACATTTTTCTTTCACTTCGGTTTTGATACTATTACCAGCCTCACATCGGTATACTTCATATTCAAGATCACTAGAATCTATTAATAGGTTCATGGTCTGTGTGTACTTAATCTGTAAGGATTCGTAGCAATTTTCAGGTACTCGATTATCAGAAAACCTCACTTTAAAAGCACATGCCTCCTTATGGATGGTTAAGGAAGTGTCTTTAAAATCTAATATAGCTTTATATTTACACAGCCAATTTATACCTTAAAGTATGGCCACATTTAAGTTGGCTACGACAAGTACAGAGTGAGCAATGAATTGCTTAGCAATTACAAAAGTTAAATAAACTTCTTCATAATATTTTGACTTCTTTTACCAGTAACTCCTATAATTTTCATTCCAGTTACAGGTAAGGTTGGGAAATTCCAATACTTTCTTTTAAGCTGAAATAATTCTTTAGATAAAATACTTACTTCGCTACCCGAATCGATTATAATATTTACTTTGGTATCTTTAATATAACCTATAATAATGGGTTTATAAGTTATATTCTCCCTTATCTGATTGTCTACTTGAAGTAAATCTTGTTGCCAATCACCTTCTATTTGGCAGCTTAATGATAAATTGCAATTGGGTCTTGTATAATCTCGACTAACAGTTCCCTTTAGTTGACCCGTACTAAAGGACTTTACTAGTTTTCCGAACTTTCTATGATAACGTCACCTACAACTTGACCTTCATTAATTACTTGAGGATGATTTATCTCATTATCGTTATTGCGTAATTTCCGCATTTTAGAGTTATTACCATGATTTTGCTGGCTCTCTTTATCTTTAGATTGACTTTTTATACAACAAAACCGGCTATGATTGTTGTTGCTAAATTTTCGTGGTTCTGAATTATTATTATTTCGAGGATTGTCATTTCTACCAAATCTAAATTTCTCGTCTACCCTTTCTCTGTTAAGTATATCTAACTGTTCTAAATATCCTAATAATTCGCAAGGTTGTGACCATTCTCTTTCTATCACTCTTTCCTTTACATAATACAGTAGCCTACTAATTAGGACTCGTATTAGGTGACTTTCAATAATTGGTTCTTCAATTAATTTAGCACGGTTTAAATGCCATTCGAAATAATTCCTATAACCTCCCCACCGTTTAGAATATGGAGGAGGGTCTAACAACTCTAAAGTTAAGTGTTGTTGTTTTCCTCTTGACCAATAATTTTGTTTAAACTGCTTAACGACGTATAGATTTGCTTAAATGATTTTCATTTGACATATGACCATGTGCAGACTTCGTCACTTACGTCAGTTACAACCCACTTCAAAATTATTTATATCCCTTTTAAATTGTCTCAGAATGGTTCTTGAACGAAACTGTAAAACATCATTTGAGTCGTATGCACAGAATTACGTCACTTGGGCCAATTGGTTTGCGTAAACATTTCAATTTGAGATGTCGTTTGTTTCTCCTCAGAAATTATATTGATACACGTTATCTGATTTAATCGATATTAGAACCACATTTAATAAACTTTTTGAGATTCAAAGTCGCGATGAACGCTGTCAAAATTCAATAATCTTGTCAAATATATTATTAATTCATTCACATAATTCGTCATAAATAAATCCTCGGAACACGTATTTCAACTTTAGTAGCATCCACTAGTTTATTATCTTCCTACATACAGACGTGAACCTGAGCCTTGACGAGACAAAACTAACATGTTCAATAAGATTACACTTCCTATGATATCATTGTTGTACAAAACATTACAAATTCTCGATTATTTGGTTTTTTAGAAGCACGACGCAACAATTCGGTTTCAGGATCTGCTGTTGCTCCTTGGCTGTCGACCTGCGACGTATAGTGGCCAGCAATTTTCTCTCCGGTTCCGGCAACGAAGCTGCTATCTCCGTTCGTTGCGCCGCCCTCTCCGTACATGAAACATAAAAAAATACAAAACTTTAGACACTTCACAACCATTACAAATATTACAAAAATACATAAACAAAACTAAATTAAACTTATATTCACCTGCAAACTGGGTTGACACTGGTGGATGGGTGACGCTTCAATTTCGTCCCGCTACAACCTCTCCTCAGTGCAGCACTCCGTGAAGTATGGGCTGCCATTCCACAAGAAACATTCCAGCACTTGACTGAACGTATGCCTGCAAGAGTGGAAGCTGTCATCAAGGCAAAGGGTGAGCTAACTCCATACAGAATTCCATCATTACTGATGGAGGGCGCCACGAACTCTTAAGTCGTTTTCAGCTAGGTATCCGGATACTTTTGATCATACAGTGTGTATTGGTAACTCAGGGTCACCAAGGGAGAGGGTCGTTAGAAACACAGCTATATGCACAGTGGTTCGCTAGTGCAGGGTGAAGGAGCTGGAAGAGGCACTTGCCTTCCTTCTGAAATATCGGGTGCAGGCTTTAAGTCGTTAGTGAAATCTGACGCATTTCTAGAAGTCACTGTTACCGTTTTTACAAAATTGCAGGCTCAGCATTTCAGAGTGGAAAAAGAGATACTGTAGCCTAGCAATCACTACATAACTTTGCTTTGCTTGTCCATCAGACAGTTCGGGAGAAATTGGGAGCATTCAGTTGTTGCGGTGGCGGTTCTGATGCTGAAATTCAAACGTAGCCCATGGAAACAGTACCTCAGTCGCTTCCTTCTACAGTCGTTATTGAGCTGCTGGAAACGCCAAAACTCCGGCGTGTAAAGATTATAGCAGATTTGCAGAACTCTGTTGTCCTCCCTCAGCAGTGCAAGAAGAACGTGGCTGTGGAGTAACTCTACCCACTATGTCCCCAAATCCAACGAGGACATTAATCCTAACTATGTTACACAACTTAACCACAAAAGTAGTTTATTTTTTCTCTGCACGTGGTTTCATGGGACAACATTCAGCTTTAAAGGGCAGAGAGATTTTAGAAGGCCTTGAAGAATACTGCTGCTTTATAGGTTAGGTGTCGATGTCTATGCCTTATGTGTGACTCCAAACATCCGAAGGAGAACTTATCATCGTTATAAAATAGAAGTAGTTTCGAGATAGAACGATGCCTTCCCCTTGGGTTAGTAACTTCTCAAATACTGTGGAATGCTAAAGATGGACACATGAGGTCAAACAGTACGAATTTATCAACTAGGCATGGCTACACAATATCGTCTCAAACTGGGGAAACAAGAACCATCTTAATTCAGTCCTTTGCTATTAAGTCAGTTCTGTAGACCTGTCTGAGGGTGGTGGGCTTGGAAGGTTCCCAACATTCTTCGAATTGAATGCTGAGCTTCTCTTTACAAACCAACTAAAGAATGTAGCTTCCGTTACACATTTTGCCCAACTTTATGATAGTCTGCATTGACAATTAGAAGTCATTAAAAGAATGCTACAAATTCAGAACTGCGGTCTGATGTCAAGTTTTATAAGAAAACAAAATACACTGACGGGTAAAAACACCAAAACACTAAGAAGCAGTTGTGCGTTACCAACGAAACTTTGTGGGCGCGTTTCTACATCTGAAAGATGATATACTGGGTGATTAAAATTAAACTTTCAAAACGCTGTAGAAATAACACCACTAGTCAGAATGACGTCAAATTCCAACAGAATATTAACGGAGAAGGGGGAAAACGTATCGCAGAAGAAAAAAATAGTGCGAAAATTGATCTTGTACGTGTCAGAATACATCAGTGAAAACGCCTGTCATGCTCACGACCCATTGAAGTTGGTATGAATGTGCGGGGTACGGGGCTTTTAGTCCTTCCGCGTCTGCTACGTTTACCATGATGTCTCAATGCAGGATCGCGCTCTGCTTGTAAAGCTGTATTACAAGAATGATGACTCTTCAGACATCGTTCTGCAGAGGTTCCGGACACTGAAAGGTTTGAAAAAAGGCGTTGGTCCGATGACTGCCGTGGTTCTGGCGTAAAGATTCGGAAATTCGAAAAAATGGGTTATTTTTGTGTGCGACCTGGTAGAGGGAGGAAACTAATTGATTTGACGTCAGTGGAAGCAGCGGCCACAGCAATGCAGGAGGAGACGAGTGGTGGTGTGCAAACGTGTAGTGCACGGAGAATTGTCCTAACATAGGACATATCTGTGAGCACGGTATGTAAAATCCTACGGAACATCCGTCTTTGTTATCCATTCAAAATTATCCATATGCACGAGTTGCTTACTGTTGACCTGCCAGCTAGAGATACCTTTGATTTAGAATTTCTTGCTCGCATGGAATTGGACAATGATTGGCCGTGGAAGATTTTGTGGACAGATGAAGACCACTTCCATCTGACAGGATATGTCAGTACACAGAATTGTCAAATATGGACAATGGAAAATTCACACGCAAACCAATTTACTACCACTTCATCCTGAGGTCACTGTGTGGTGCGAGTTTACGGCATCATTTATCAAAGGGCCATATTTTTTCGAAGAGACAGGTGCTTCTGGTCCTGTTACCTGTACCGTCACTGGCAAGCGCTCTGAGTGTCTTTTGCGCGACCACGTCTTTCCAGCTTTACAACAGCGTGGATGTGTGGATGAGCTGCCTTTTCCCTACAGCCTGGGCGTCCCGATCACCTGATCTTAATCCTTCTGGCTGTGGCGCTGTCTGAAAGATGTCGTGATCAGTGTTCCGATTGCAAACTTAGCTGCATTGAAGGCACACATTGCGCAACACATTCTGAACGTGATCCCGGAGACACTTCGATCAGCTGTGGAACACGCTGGTCTTGACTTCAACTTGTTGCAGAAAACGTTGGACAGCATATTAAACATATTTTGTGCCAGTCACACGGAAATTAATAATAAGATTTGATTTTGATTGATGCTTCTTATGCGGTTTTTGGCCACAGGACAGCTAAACCCGATGCGATTGATGCTCCTCACGCGGTTTTTGGCCCCAGGACAATTAAAAACCGATGTGAATGACGTTTTAATGCGGATTTTGGCTTAAGGACAATTAAAAACCGGAATTTCTCATCTGATGTCATATGACCTTGCCGTGGTGGATGGGCTTAGTAACTAACAGTCTATCACCTCTACACCGATGCACACTGAGTAGTAAGTTTGTTTAACATCTAACGTACACCTTAAGGATTGCTGTATGATTCATTTGTCATTTTTAGTCGATCACTAATAAATTATGATGCTCACAGCCCCATCTGTTCTTACATTTTAAAACTGTTTATTTTTCTTCTGCCATACGTTTTCTCCCTTCTCCGACAATATTCCGTTGCAGTTTGACATTCTAACAATACCACCACTCGCAAAGTAGGTTAGAAATAAGATTAATAATGTTGCTCACGCAGCATATGTTTGCTTTATCGGGCAACAACAAAGTTATTGACTGTGGATGGTATCGTCACAATGGAAATAATGAAGTCACTGTAAAGAAGTCATTAATTTTGGCACTTATCTTGAATGGATTCCCACGTAGATTTCGTCGAAGTTGTTATGGCTCATCTTGTTGATTCTAGAGGAATTCCACTTTGACTGCTAGAAGGTCCAGATCTGTATTTTAGCTATATTTGAAGACCTAACAAAAGCGTTTTTCAGGAAATTCTTAATGCTCAAACAATCCCAGATGAGAACAATGGTATGGTAGAAATAATTTTGACTTGGTGTTCCCAATCAACATTTTTATTAAACTTCTTGTAAATTCACATATACTTCATCTTAATTGTCACATCATCAAGAAAACAGTTTTGTATCAATCTTCATATATTTAATTTCCACTTTAAGGGTCTCCGGAAAGGCTCAAAATCATGAAAAGTTCAATTTTTACTTTTTTGCGTTTTCTGAATCTGCAGACTATTACCTTTTAATAGATATATAAGTTATTCAATTCCGAAGACTACAACTATTTTTAAATTTTTTTTGAAATGTGTTCTACATGGGCGTGACCCACTGTGGCGCTGTTAAACTGCTGTCAAATGGTGTTATTATTAACGTCCGTGTTCATCAGGTACATTTTAGTGATGTGAGATAAAGTATGTGTTGTGGCTAACCTGTGATGGTTCAATATATATTGCTGGTGTGGTTGTCGACTGTTTCATGTTTATTTACTCTGTCGTTATCTCGAAAATATTCGTAATTAATTCTGTTTCTTGAGTCTCTGTTTTGTTGAAGTATAATAATGAGTAAAAGTAAAGTTATTAGAAATCCTCTGAAGGCTTTTAAGAAAAGGAGAAATGTTGGAAAGCCAAAGGTATGTGTTATTACTGTAAACAATAAAGACGATAATCAAGTGAGTGAACCTAACCTCTCCAGTACACCTGCCCATAGCAGTCAAAGTGGGAAAGAAAATACTTCACAGAAGAAGCTTGGTTCAATGAGTGAAAACTATGAATGTTTTATGGGCGAATCGGATGTGAATGAAATATTTGATATATCGGTTCTCAAAGGAATTTTTTCAAACTGTGTAAGATGTATTCATTGTAGTGAAGTTGGTCTGGAACTCTCCATAATAAAGCACGTAGGACTTGCTAGTGAAATACAACTGAAATGTGATAAGTGTTCATACATGACCACCTTTTGGAACAGTGTTGCAGTAACTGCAACTGAAGAAAATGGTAGCAAAATCTACGAACACAACATTAGATTTGTTTATTCCTTGCGTTCAGTTGGTAAGGGTGCAACTGCAGGTGCAATTTTCTGTGGCATCATGAATCTTCCAAATCCCCCAACCAAGTTTACGACCTATAATAAATTAATAGGGTCTAAAGTAGAAGATGTCTCTATAGAATCTATGAAGAACGCTGTGGAAGAGGCAGTAATGGAAAATAATGGTAACAGAGATATGACTGCAGCGTTCGATGATACCTGGCATAAACTGGGACACACATCTCTTCATAGTGTAGTATTTGCCACCAGTATGTATACAGGGAAAGTTTTAAATGTAGCAGTAATATCAAAGTATTGTAGATGTCCACAAAAATATTAAGGTACACATTAAAATAATTGCAAAGCTAACTATAGTGGCAGTAGTGGAGGAATGGAAGTGGCTGGTGTAGCCAGTATATTCCAGCGTTCTGAGGCATGTGACAAAGTGCGATATGTTAATTACCTTGGTGACGGTGATTCTAAAAGTTTCAAACATGGTGATGATGTTGTAGTGCAGAAATTTGAGTGTATTGGACACGTACAGAAGCGAATGGGAACAAGACTACGGCGACTGAAAGCTTCGTACAAAAAACAAAAACTCAGTGATGGTAAAGGGTTGGATGGGAAGGGAAGGTTAACTGACAGTGTAATTGACAAAATACAGAACTATTATGGAATGGCTATTAGCAAAATACACAAAGTGTCGACGAAATGAAGAAGGCTGTTTAGCCTCTTTTTTTTCATACTTCTTCAAGCGATGAAAATTCCCAACATAGCTTGTGTCCCAAAGAAGAAGACAGTTGGTGTAAATATAACAAGGGATTGCTAACTGGTGAAGTGTACACTCATAAGCATAGTCTGCCTCATGCAATAATGGAGGTGATAAAACCTATTTTCAGAGACTTAGCAGCACCTGAACTGTTGAAAAAATGTATTCACGGAAAAACTCAAAACCCCAATGAAAGTGTAAATAGTGTTATATGATCGAGAATCCCCAAGACTGTATTTGTTGGAATAGAAACACTTCACTTTGGTGTGTATGATGCTGTTGCGACTTTCAATTATGGCAACATTGTAAGGTGCAAGGTATTTAGAAATATGGGAATGAAGATAGGTTCTAACATGGTACGAGCGATGCTTGCTTTAGACAAGGAACGCCTTCGGGCTACAGACAGGGCTGTAAAGAGTCTAGAAATACAAGCAAGAGTAAACAGGAGGAGGAACAAGAGAAAGCTGGAGGAGGAGTTTGCAGAGGATAAAGATAATCCATCCTATGGACCTGGAATGCACTAAAAAGTTAATCCAATCTTTGTCGCTCGATTCCCAAAACTTTTATTTTCTCATACTAATTACATGTTTTCTAAGGATCTTCCAAACATATTTGTTTCAAACTTTCAGTAAATGTTACACAGTACCTTCTGCATAATTTAACACAGCCTTTTTCCAAAAAACTGTATATTTTTGAATATATAAATAAAAAATTGCAAAAAAAATGTTGTGAATTTTCATTACAATAGAAAAAAAATCATCTTTAATAACTGAACTAAAATTTTGTAAAATCCCTGTGTTAAGTTGTAGCCCATATTCCAATAAATAATCTGTAAAAGTTCAACTTCCTACCTCAAATACTTTGTGAGGAAAGATGCAATTTATAAGCGTTATTTTAACATTGCCAGTATAGGGCGTTCCGGAGCCCCTTAACCAAACACAAGACTTGACTGTTCGTTTACAAAGCGAAATAACGACTTAACTTCTGCAAAGTGAAACAAAGACACCTTTGTGCGCTTTCGCGCCATAACTGTAACAAGTAAGTCAAAGATTATGACAGTATCACAGAAATGAATACACACAAGAACCATATCACAGTAATATGTCGATACATCGGAGTACCTATGCATTAATTAAACCAAATGTGAATATTGTCACAAAAATATGTCTGTTAATTCGCAGAAAAGTAGTACGATATTACTGGTATCGAGAACTGGGGTTGGAGTGCCGTAATGGTCACGTAAATAAAGAACCATTACAACGTCATTCTGACCAATGGTGTTAATTCTTCAGCGGTTTGAGGGTTTAATTATAATCACCCTGTATAATCAAATTTCATAGCAGACGCGTAAGAGTGACGCTAGTAGTGCCACTAGCATGCAAACTAGGGTTGCCTTAAAAATACGCTGTTACGGTCGTGAGCGTTACTTACCTTTCAGCTCAGACGTTGTGAGTCGATGTTGGTCAAGAATGCCTTACGGCCACAAAGGCGCCATCAGCTGCATCTCACTGAGTATTAACAAGCGAATGTAATAGGCCTAAGGGTATTTGGATGTTCCTTATCCGATAGTGCAAAAAGACTTGGCACATTACAGTAAAAGATAGCTGGCACTGGCGGTCACGAGAATGTACTATCTCAAGAAGACGGGACTCTCGACGGTCACGTGGAACTAGTAAAAAGGTAAGACCATTGTATTCGGCGTATGGCTTTGCCGCATCGTACTGCATCTGCAGCAACAATCTGAACAGCAGTTGCACCACAGTGACACAAGGAACTGTTACAAGTCGGTTACTTCAAGGACAGCTCCGAGCCAGAGGCGCTGCACCGTGCATTACACCGACACCAAACCACCACCATTTGCGACTTTAGTGGTGTCAAGCGAGAACTCATTGGAGGACAGGGCGGAGGTCTGTTGTGTTTTCTGCTGAGAGCTGGTTCTGCCTCGGTGCAAGAGATGGCCACGTGTTGGTCAGAAAGAGGCCAGCTGAGGGCCGGCAAGCACGTACAAGACACACTGGACCTGCAACTGGAGTTATGATTTGTGGCGCGATTTCGTATGACAGCAGGGGTACTCTCGTGATTGTTCCATGTATCCTGACTGCAAAACTGTACGTTGGTCTGTTGATTCGACCTGTTGTGCTGCCACTGATGAGCAGCATTTCCGGGGATGATTTCCAACAGGGTAGCGCACGTCTGCAAACCGCTTTTGTAACCCAGCATGCTTTACAGAAAGTCGACATGTAGCGTTGGTGTTCTCGGGCACGAAGTCAGTCCAGTACAGCACGTGTGGGATAGCATCGGACGGAATCTCCGGCTTCATCTTCAAAAGCATTAATCGTGCCCGTATTGATCGATCAAGTGAAAGAAACATGGAACTCGATCCCACGAAGGGACATCCGACACCTGTAAAACGCAACGCACGCTGAACTGCACGCTCGCATTGAACATTATGGACTCCACACCAGTTATTAATGTGCCAGTATTTCCCATTTACAATGGCTTATCTCGTGCTTACATTAATTTGTAATGTTCCAATGTGAATCACTTGAATACGTATATTTCCAGAAATTTCATTGCCCTACGTTAATTATCTTTTGTTGTTGCGATTTTTTCCCGTCAGTGTGTTCGATGGGTTGAAATGTTTATAAGTGAACCCCTACAGGTAATTTCCCGTTTCTCCACTTTCATTTGTATTGTTATAACAGTATTTTTTGCTGGTTAGTTATGGTGATGTCAGCAATATTTCCTCTATTGTTTTGACTCGTCTTGCTTTCAGTGCCGTTATCACATTACTGGTGTACGAAGCGAGAACTTTTCTACCTCTGTTTTCGGAATGTTTCGATACACTTGATTTAGTCAGAGGAGATTGTAATTTTGGATTAATAACTCAGGGTACATATTGAAAGAAGTTGTCGTCTTGTAGTCCGTGATCATGTGCTACCCTCGACGATATTTCGACTAAACATCTGCCAGTCATCCTAAGGTGAACCATCGAAGGCAGACGAAGGTATCCCCCGTCCTGGAATTAATCAGCGCGCTGTGTCTGTTTCGTGCGCACGTTAAGATCGTGGTGACACACTAACCACACGACACGGGGGGCAGCGCCCTCTTTGGTGGAATTGCGGAATTCAGTTTTTTTTTCTTTATTGTGTTTCAATTCCCCAGCGGGGCGGGCTGGCAGCAGGCTATGCGCTGCTCTTCAGCAGAAGGACATAGAACAAATAGAACAAACAATAGAAGACATTTAAAAATATACAAAGGAGAAAAAATGGTGTACATAGGTATAAAAAAGGGGGAACATCATGGAAGACAATAGACAAAAAAGGGGCGACTGTAAAATGAAGATTAAAAACCGTAAAAAAGTTGCGCACACTAAAAACCACACACTGGGTCAATTAAAAGAGCACAGGGCACAGTATGACCGGAGCATAAAAGTATCGATGGATGGCGTAGCACATAACATACACTGACAGTAACACTAAGTACACGGCCAGGACACAATTAAAATCACAACTCTTGACGCACAGAAGAAACAGCACTAAACACGACACTGACGTGGCACACTGACGATCAGCAAAACGGAGGATCTACCAGGCGCAAGCAGATGAGGGAGAAGTCAGTCGTACTCTGGTGTATTTATTTGGAAATGGGCGGCGTTTCACGTGTTATAGAGGACAACTGGATGTTCCGAAATCCCACCAGCGACGGCGCTACCGTCCGGGTAGTCTGGTCAGTGTGTCAACACTATCCTAAAACACGAACGGAATAGACTCAGTGCTCTGATTAATTGTGGTGTGCGGAAATCTTCGTGCCACATCCTATTAATTTCTGATTTAGTTTTTTTTTATCGCAAACATTTTTAGGAGGATTACTGTTTTCGTTTATGCAATCCATTGCCGGAATCTATACAAAAAAACCAACTTACTGACTGACTGATGACTCATTATCGCCCAGCCCAACACGCAAAGGATAGAAACTTGAAATTTTGGTAGATATTATACTAGAGGCGTCGAATAAGGAGAACTTTTTTTCAAAATACCCACCCTATGAGGGCGAAATAATGGATGACGGGTTTTATTAATGTTGCTCTTAAGACTAGATCTACGAAAAGTTGTATTTGGTTTCTCGGTCAGAAGTAAAGAAATACGTGTCATAGCATTTTTGGAAATCTTACCCTACGGGGGTGAAACAGTGGCTGAAAGCTCTTGTTTAAACGTATAGTTATTAAAGAACTACTAAATTATTTTTAAAGTTACATCTTTTCGGTTACAAGGAAAAAAATACGTGTTTCAGTATTCTTGGAAACTTGAACCCTAAGGGCGTGAAATAGGGTCGGACTGATTCACTGACTCATTATCGCCCAGCCCACACCGCTAAGGATAGAAGTTTGAAGTTTGGAAAGGGTGTGGATCTTACACTGTAGGCATCGCTTAAAAAGGGATTGTTCGATATTTCACTCCTACTGATATAGGGGATGAAAGGCTTTTTCAAAGTATGATGCTATTATGGTAATTTTGAAGTTATAAATGCAAGAACCCAGTCAGAAATTAAAAAAAAAAATGTGTTAACAACAATTTCGGAATTTCAACCAGTGGGTGAAAGTTTTTTTGAAAATAAACGTTTACTATAGATCTACTGAAGGATTTTTAAGGCTAAATGGTATTTGAGTTAATGGTTAGAAATAAAAATAATACGTGTTTCGGTGTTTCTGGAGACACAAGTCTTAACGGAGTGCAATAGAGGATGAACATTTTTAAGAAACTACTTCGTTACATTACAAAAATTCTTAAAGGTAAATTTATGAAAATTAATATTTTATATCTCAGTTAGACATAAAGAAATATTTGTTAGGAGATGATATTTGCTATGGTAACATCTCAAAAAGAACGCAAAAGAGATGATTAACAAAAACTTTGGACTCCAGCAACCAGAATCGCTTTTTGGTCAGAAGTATAATTGGAAAAGACCATGTTCATATGGCTTTAATTAGAGTGGAAAGCCTAGAAGGTGTTGAATTTAGTGAAAAACATAAAAATTCTGTTGAATAAAAGCAAAAAAAAAGAAAAAAAACCTGAAGGACTTACAGCCTACGCGAGAGAAGCAGCGGACGCTTGGATAGTCTACAACAAAAGTAAAGAAAAAACACTACTATCTATTACAGAAAATATAAAACAAACACAATGTCTTCTGTTTGAACGAGTATGTTTTCTGACCGTTGTTTTTAATCTCTTGTTGTAGTGGATAGTAAAGTTTTTCTCACGCTTCTATTGTTGATTCTGGAGATGGCTGTTACCTTTGTTCAAAAACGTATGTGATCAAGACAGTTATATAAAAACGATGGAATACGATCGCTTCGCATATTGTCACTTTATGTCAAATTCCTCATCTCCTTCTCTTTTTGGATCACCATCGGACCAAATACATTAGCTGTAAAACTCAATACCGGCACCCCATATTCTACGCACTAATAACCAATCCTGTTATCCTGCTGTGACATTACATGTACAACCCATCTTCCATGCACCTTAATGCTTATCCTTACGTTCCTGACGCAATTTCAGCAAAATCCCTCTAATCAATACTGGAATCTGTCTCGACATACACTTTTCTTTCCAGCTCCAATCACTACTGACCACCTCACATAACCCTTCCATTTTTCCTCGCTCCCCCTTCTCCTAACTCAATGACTTTCAGTCGCTCTCAAAACTTTCACAGAGCTCCATAGTCACACTCATCATTCCATCTTCATTGAGACCAATTCCACACACCGCGACCACAATTATACAATAGCGACATTAAAATTACATTAGTTATTATATTTTAACACCAGTATAAAATCATCTAAATAATTTTTAAAAATTTATAGAACTGGTGATGGGTGTATTTTTAAACACATTACTTATTATTATTACATTTTATTTATTTAAATTTATTGTAAGTATCTATAACTTTGCCTTAAAGAGCGGTCTTTTCCGCTGCCAGCCCGCCGCTTGGTGGGATGTTGAAACAAAATGTACAAAAAAAAAAAAAAGATTCGTCAGTGTTCAGACGAAATATCGTGTAGGGTAATAACGAACAACCAGCTGCAAGCCCAGAACATATCAGAAAAAATTTCAAATTCATAAAGAAATTTTCTGGGCATTTTTGTAGTGGTCTTTAGTCAGAAGACTCGTTCGATGTAGCACTTCATGCTAATCTGTCCTGTGCGAGCCTCTTCATGTCCGAAGAATTACTACACCTACATCTTTCTTAATCTGTGTTCATATCTTGGTCACCCTCTACGATTTGTACCTCCCATACTTCCCTCTATTACCAAGTTTACGGTCACTTGATGTCTCAGGATGTGTCCTAACAGCCAATCTCGTATTTTGTTCGAGTTGTGTCTCAAAGTTCTTGTCTCCCCGGTTCTGGTCAGTACTCTCTCATTAGTTACAGGATTAGCCAACCCAACCTTCTTCATTCTTCTGTAGTATCATATTTCGAAACCTTCTTTTTCTTTTAATCTAAACTTCTTATCTTGTATACATGCATACACTCCAGACAAATGCTTTCCGAAAAGTCTTCGTAATACTTAAATCTATAATCGATCTTCACAAATTTCTCTTCTTCAGAATTTTTTTCTTTTTTTTTTTTGCCATTGCCTGTCTACATTTTATATCCTCTCTACTTCGACCATCATCAGTTATTTTTCTGCCCAAACCGAGAAACTCGTCCACTACCTTAAGAGTCTCGTTTCCTAATACGATTCCGTTACTGATTTAATTCGACTACATTCCAGTATCCTTGTTTTGCTTTTGTTGCTGTCCATTCCGTTCCACTGCTCTTCCGTCCTTTGTTGTTTCTGGCAGAATTACACCTTCGTATCTCTTCCCTGATCTTCAATTCCTACTCCAAATTTTTCTTTGGTTTCCCTTACTGCTTGTTCGGTGTACATATTGATTAACATCGGAGATAGGCTGCAACCCTGCCTCACTTCATTTACAAGCGCTGCCTCCCTTTCATGCCCTTCGACTCTTGTAACTGCCGTCTGGTTTCCGTACAGTTTGTAAATAGCCTTTCTCCTCCTGTATTTTACCCCTACTTCAGAGTTTCAATGACAGTATTCCAGTCAACATTGCCCAAGCTTTCTCTAAGTTCTGGGCATATGCTAATGACATGTGATCACCTTTTAGATATCAAGGTAATTTACCTTCAAAACTACAAGGTGCTCTTCATTCCATATTACTCACTTCTAGCGGTTGCAAAGTGGATTTAGTACATCAAGTTTTGCGTGGGAACCAACGTCCAGAAACGTCACCCAACGACAGAACGTCAAAGTTGCAGATGCCGTGACCTATAAATTTATGTATGTACAGAGGGATTCAGTGACGATGTAACACACTTTCAAGGATGATGGAAAAGGACAAATGTTACAGTTTGAGGTTACAGTCGCTGCAGCGTAAACGATGGAGTCGAATACTATGAGAGAAAACCATTCTGATATCTCTGACTGTGGAATACAAGCACTGGTACTGTTGTCGCTAACGTTGTAGTGAATGTAACTTTCCGACGTGAAAGTATAGATGAAAACAAGGACAGAAGTCTAGTAAACATTGGCTCTAAAATACATACCTTAAGAGCCATAAGTACTTGTTCAATAGACGAGATATGTTTCACAGTTTTTTAGAGGTTAAGTTAATTGCGTATTTTTTCCTGTCTTGATCAATATTACCACCTCTGAAAGGTACGTACGCTACATTTTTTGCAACAACAGTATCGTTACAAGTATCAGAACGAATTTCGCTTGTAACTTTCAGCTTGTTCGTTACCGGATCAGGGATCCTTACCTAAAATTGACACGTTCATCCTTCTCCATCAACTTACAACATTTGTAACATCATCACGGAATCACCCCGTATACACATTAATAGGCGCCGGCGCCTGTAAATTTGACGCAATGTAGCGTCGTTGGATGAAGTTTCCGGATTTGGGTTCCTATGTAAATCGTGACCTACTAACTCCCTTTTACAACCTCTAGCAGTGTGTAACATGATTTGTGAAACATTCTTTTTATGACTTGACAGTTAACGATTGGTTGAGGTAGTGCACTTCTTGTCAAATGTAGTTATTGCCGCGTAATACGTCTTCACATTAAACGAATCAGTTATATCAAACACGGAAATTTCAGAAACTTGGCCCCTCTTTGATTAATAGGCGCAGAAACGCATGATTATATTATTGTTATGTTTGCTGGCCTCTTACAGAAAAGTTGTTTAGAAATGAAGGACACTGAATGTAGCTCCTTCCGATGCTTATTGTCCTTGCTGGAGACCCACGTAATGTCTTACCTACAAACTATTGTTCCTAAACAAGAGCGGAGCGTGCAGAATAACGGGAGGCTCGACGCCCATGCGCCATAACGGTGATTTCCCACGACGTTATCACCCGGCAGCTCGTTCGAAAGGTCGCGCCGGGGGAAATCTGTATTTCCGTGTGGAGTGGACGCAGTCATTGTTTGCGCAGCCCTCCACTGCATGGCGTCTCTCACGGGGTTAAACGAGAAGGTTCAGAGCCGCCATCACGTGACCACATGCGCCAGCAGCAGAGGGTTCGTGCACGAATTATGAGTCGCTGTGACGGACAAGGCCTGGAGCCTGTCCGAGGTGCGAAGCGCGTTCAGTCGCTAAAAAGCCGGCGCGCCGTCTGTTGTGAATTAATTACCATCCAAATTAAGCAACTGCTATTCCGGCAGCGGCTCCCACACAAAACGGTTTTTCGTCCTTATTCTCCAACAGCTAACTGCCACGGAGAGCACACGTGGTTCACAAATGGCATTAAAATTTTCTCATATTTTGTTCGTGCACTTATTCATTCCTGTAAGATGTGCGAACGTAATTCATTCAGGTTCCTGCTCGGGTATTCGATTCCTCCATTCACTGGAAATCACAATTCCTTAGAAGTTACCATATTTCTTCCCAATACAACCTCTGTTCCTACACTTTTACGGTGTTCCTTATACTCATTCTCTCCACCGGTATTTTATGGGAATTCATGTCCATCTTTTGGTGGTCATCTGTTGTTCATAGCTGCCCAAACGTGTTTCAGCAGCTTTGTGCGATCATCAGTGTGTACTTCTGTTCGCTTCTGTAAGGGAACGTGGACGTCATGTTTTGTGGTTTTTACTAATATTTTGATATTTAGTAACTCGAAAACCTTAAATGATTTTGTAATGAAACTTCAACCGAGTATTAAGCATATTGTGACCTCTAAGTGAAACAACTTTGAAAACTTTGGAACACACAGTGAGTGAGTATTTATTTTTATCAAACGTGCTGAATTATATGCACGATTTATTTTAACTACACGGCATTTTTGCACTATTCAAAATGAAAGGTAAAAATGAAGTTTATTATCTTAAATATTAACTTTCTGAAACAACAAACCAGGATATTTGCCAATTTGTTGTTTTGTGTACTAAAAATTATTTTAAGAATTTTTCCTCCTAATGTATAAGAGCATATAACATGCTACAGCTTCAAATATTTAAAACGTTTTTGAATAATGTGGTTCACTGTGTAGTCAAACACTCTATTATTATTCGTGCAAAATTTTGTTTTTGTACCTTTAATACAGGATGAGATAATTATATCGAAGTACGCCAAAATGTCGATTGGCGAAAGTGAACCTAAAGGTTTGCGTGTCATTTTCTTCTCAGTGATAACATGTCAAAATTTCGAGCTCCATAATCTTGTTGGATCTGAGTGTCCTTTTCATCTTCTTTAGTTTCCTTCCTTTTGTTTTTCTGGTCTCCTTCGTCGTGCTTTCAGCAGCTTTTGCGACACGTTACCTGTCAACGTGTAGCAGCCCACTCTTCACGTTGTCCCCAGTTTTAATGCCTAGTCTGCTCGTGTGTTCTAATCTAGTTACTCCATCATTAAAACGTATTACGCCAACCATAGCACAAATCTTATGTCAACAATAACAGTATGTAGCAAGCGTTCCCAAAAGCAGCTATTGAAGTTTTCGTTCGCATTCTGGGCTTTGCCACGTGAACATTTTTGTACAGTGGAATCTGTCATATCTATATATGTATTGACTTTAGTTCTACCATAACAATTTAAGCCACTGGATTTGTATGTGTATGTTTTTGTCCATTTGCTTAACACGTGTTACATTTGCACCGTGAAGTGTTCACTTTGAGCAGAGGCCATGCTGTAGATACTCATCAGTGGAAATTTTGTGAAACATAGTTGCCCAAATTGCTTTTCTGATCTCACTAACATTTTAGGTGTTTGTCCGGATGTCTAGACTATAATATTCTGTTAAGATTCATGTTTCTGATTTGGTGAGTCTGACTTTTCCACCAATTGCTTTGCCATCAGACAGTGTTTTTTACTGTCATGTCCATGCAAAGGTTCCGAAGTCTTTCCCCCATTCTCTTCTGGTTATATCCTACACGTTGCGCATTTTTTAACTTCACTTTCACCACATGATTTAGCAGCCGCAACACTATAGAAGCTTTAAAGCCACCATCATCAAGGTAGTGGGTATACTGCAAACCACGTCTAGCAACTGACCTATTAAAAAAAGAAATTGTCCCCTTGCTTTCCATACCACCACTGAAACCTTCAAAGATTTGTCACATTTGTGTTCAATTACCTTATTGGGCTAAACTTGGCGCTGTTTTGTTAGCTATTCATAGTCCAGCACTTTGCCTGTATCTACAGAGGTAACTTTGCCTACTCCAAGCAGCAATGTATAGTCTCTCTTCTGTCAAGAAGTCCAGTGCAGCAACACCACCAGTAAATTGACAAATATCTACTGTTTCTTTCGCTCTGCATAGAGGCTTCACTGACTTCTGTTAGGACATATGCAAACGTTATTAATACCTCTCAAATTTGATAAGTGCCAATAGAAGACCCAACACAGCAGAGAAGGTCAGGGTTGTTTATCATTCTTAGCCAGTACACATGATGGCATAAGGAAGGCGAATATTGACTTCACTATATTCGTTGCATGCTACAGATGTCATTGTACATTTCTTTACTTTACATACTTGACGGTCCGCTACAATTTTGCTGGATAGGACTCTTCTCCTACTTCTGTCCTCGCTGAACGTAAGGGTTTTTCACCACAGGAGATGTCATTCTGCATTTTATTACTTTACACACTTTACGTTCTGCTACAATTTTGTTGGACAGGCTTCTTCTCTTACTTATGTCCACGCTGAACGTGAAAGATTTTCCCTATTACAGTATTTGCATCTGGCAACAGATGAAAGCAATTCTGGAAGCTTGCACTTACTAATGAAAACGTAACGGTTATTTTCGTTATTTACGACACCAACATCTTGTTCAATTTCAGTTAGATGTTTCTGTTATATCCAAGCCAGTAATGCCACCCGAGCCCGCTGCCAAAAGGTTGGCAGCATCAAAGTCCGGACGCCGTCCGCATAAGCAGCGCCAGTGAGACAGGAAATCGCCGCAAGTCTGCGCGCGCCACCGCTGGCTTCTGGTTTCTTAAGCGCTGGAGTCGCGAGCGCTAGGACAGTTCTGGATTCGCCGCTCAGTTGTATACTCGCCACCGAATTGTGTACTTGCTAGTCAGTTGTGTGTTCATCGCAGCAGAGTTGTTGTTTGTCGTCAGCCGACGTTGACCTAGCCGCTCCGACTCGAACTAGACAGATTTCTGTAGACACGGAGTTCACTACTGTGTTTCTGTATCTTCGTTAATAAAGATAAGTACCGACTTTTATTTAATCAGAGTGTTTGGGTTTTCATCTTTCTGTTCACTGTTCCAGCGGACCGGTCGGCCCGCTATTAAAAGTGTGGCGGTGACTTCGTAAGCCGTTTCTACAGCGAATTGTTTGTCGCTACGAACGCCGCCACAAAAGTTTCAAATTGCGTTTCTAAGCACTGCCTGGTGAACTTTTAGGCCTAATCTCATTTCACTGCTGTGTAACAGTTTCTTCAATTTTACGATCTTCAACAACAACAAAAATGGCTCTGAGCACTATGAGTCATCAGTCCCATAGAACTTTGAACTACCTAAACCTAACTAACCTAAGGACATCACACACATCCATGCCCGAGGCAGGATTCGAACCTGCGACCGTATCGGTCGCGCGGTTCCAGACTGAAGCGCCTAGAACCGCTTGGCCACTACGGCCGGCTCCAACAACACGCATGTGTTGATTACAGTAAAGTTCATTAGTGCAACCAAACTTTTCGCGCTGTACGATGAAAAATGTGCAGTCACAACAATAAGTTTACAACACGAACGGACGCTAGAAACATAAGTAAGCACAAATAATCCGTTGGTATTGACAGAAGGATTGAATGTAACAAATCCCTGCACACAGGACGGTCGACATGTTCTTCAAGAATATTAGACAAGCCAGTTGGAATGAAAATAGCGGTGTCAAAAGTAAACAAAGAGACACTGTAGATATGGTTTTGTGTTTAACAGTAGTGTGACAGCTAGGCATTCACGCATCGCATCTGCTTTAGAAGTGCATTCAAGCGCGGAAACGATGAGGTACTATACATAAATTAAATATGTTTTTAAACTATGGATGAATAACATAATTTTATTAAATAAAAAATCAATTTCGTTGGCACTCCTGACGACCAGGGCCCCTTAAAGCATAAATATGTTTTATGTATTACGACACACACAAACACACACACAGACAAAGACACACACACACGCACACACACGCACACACACACACACACACACACACACACAGAGAGAGAGAGAGAGAGAGAGAGAGAGAGAGAGAGAGAGCAATTGTGTTTCGTGAAATATAAATTGTAACTTAGGAGTGGAATTCCTCAATAAAATGTACGATGCTCCACTGCGCACTTACACAACAGAGGGGCGTGCAGATGAGGACGGATACTTCGCAAATAAGCTGCAAGTGATGGCAGAATACTATCATGCAACAGAATTAAATTTATACATAAAATGATTTGTTAACTTGCCGACCACATCAAAGTAAAAACATTTAGTTGCAGATTACAGAGGACGTATATACAGTAATATAAGGAGGGCCCTACAAATGCAAGAATGTAGGAAATAAGGTAATAACCGCAAAAGTTTTGAGACTTAATTTCATTGAATAATCATTTTTTAAAACATTTTATATTTTACGCAATTGAATAAAAGTATCTACTAGTAATGGTATAAATCTGCTGAAATATGTTTGGGACATTTACACTGCTTAATAAGAAAGTGAACTCCCGTAAGAAATGGTCGGAGGTCAATTTAACTTCGTACATATAGGTCGGCGGGTTTGTAAATGATTCGAGTTGCAGTACCATGTGACAGGTAGAACAGCCACGAGACTGCATTAGTGTTTCTCGCGTTTAGTGTTGTTATCATGCCTGACAGTATGTAGAAGGAGCCGGAACAGCTTCAGATGTTCACTGATCAGTATGAAGGACGAGGTGATATGGCGCACTTATCCAACACAGTGTTATGGATGTTCCAGCAGTTCGTACTTAATATCCCTCAGTCACAGAGTTATATTTGTGGACACACACATTGTGTTGACAGATATTTTTAAAAAATATGCTATACCTATCATTATGTATTTCGCAGTCCATTTGTTTGTAAACACCAGTAGCAGTCCATTTTGTCCCTCAGTAAGTAATTAACAAGAAAAAATTGCTAATACCTGTCAGGCAACAGCAGCCATAATCATGGCCAAGAGGTCTATTTATCTTTTTTTCGGTATTTCTTGGCCGCATCTGAATTCGGTCGCACCTTCCCCACAACCTGAAAATTTAGGAGTGGACTGTTTTCAAACCGACACCACATTTGTAGGAATTTCCTTTGTCAATGACCCACATAAAATAAAGGTCTGTGCTGTGCAACTATTTTCTAGTTTATCCATCCGAGTAAAGTAGAAATCGCGACTGTTTTAAGTAACTGTCTACGTGAAATTGTTCCACAGAATAAACAGACATTTGAAATACGGTAAGAGAATCGTATATCAGCAAAAACTGGCATCACTGAGAAATGTCGGGGAATTTTGTCTTTGTATCTGATACGCTGGAGGTGGAAACAAATGGAACAGATATTGCTATATTTGTTGAAGGTCAGAACGAGCTACAGGTTATTACGAGAAATGTCATATTCCGAGTATATTCTGCAAGATATTTGCTTTAAAAGTGGTGAAGGTGAGAATGGTTCAAGGACAAATGTATGAACTAATGCGTATCGGTTCTTTCGATATTAAGCGTGGTTACGCTCATTCACTGTTACTAAGCCATGGACTTGCGCGTGACTGCGCAAAAGGTGAGTGCGGCGAGCTCTGCGCCTTTTACACGAATACCGGACTCGCGTGAGTGAGTCTGGGACTGGCGGTAAAGAAGGAAATTTGCGAGTGGCAGAAAGAGGGCCGTCGCCACTCACAGTGGACAAGCTGTTGGGGGGGAGGGGGCGCCTTTTTGAACAGCGCTTGGCCCGAAACACGACGTCAGCGTAAACATCAGGCGCAGGAATCGTCGGATTGCGGGAGGAGTACCAGTAACCATTTGGAACAGCGCCTGTTCAACCTAAGGAACGAAACTTACGGTGAAGTTTCTGCTGCTCGACTCGCTGCGGGTTGCATCGTCGCTGTCGCTCGTGACACTCACCCGGCACTTTCGCAATCATGTCCAGACGCGGAAAGGGAGGAAGAAGCAAGATTGCCGCCGTGGCCAACGTTTTGTTCACGTTAGCTGGGGACGACTGCCGCAGCAAGAAGAAGGGGACGACGATGAACCAGGATCAGTGCTACCGTTGCCAAAAGATGGGGCACCTAGCCAAGACATGCAAGAATACAGTTGTGTGACTGAAGCGCGCGCAAGAGAGGAGTGGCTGCTACTTGCGCAAACAGCGGCGGCATGCACGCTGCTAACTCACGCTAGTGCAACTACGTGAAGACTTGGATGCCGCAGAATAGGGTCACCACACGAGAAGATGTGGCCCATGAAGACAAGGCGGCCGCCCCGCCCTTATACCAATGACGGGGAAGCGGGACGCGCCTCTCGGAACTGCCTTCGCGGAAGAGAGGGCAGCTCTGAAAGCTGAGGCGGAAAATGTACGCCGCCTACTCGCGGAACTACGCGATGAGATGCGCGCTGCCAAAACGACGTTCTCTCTCCCAGCCCCGGCGATAGTGGATGCGGCGACGCTGAGGCACCGGGGCTCTTGGAGGACGTCACGGAAATGACGCCGCCTGCTGCTACGACTGCAAGTGAGGTTGACGACCGGCAGGCGCACGACGTTCCACAGGAAGTGACGCAAGAACCGGTGTTCACCGATGAGGAGGATGGATTAGAGGCTGTGCCGTCTTCGTCTGAGCCGGACAAGACAACCGTGCAGCAGATGCTGGAGGTCATCGCACAAGCATTTCACGATAAAAAATTCCCATTTCACAACCATCCTTATACCACACTAATATCGCCAAACCTTCTCTTCCCCGTAAGCCATACGTATTCGGCTAAGAAATCGCCAACTTGACAGCCATCATCCCCAAGGAGGACCTGTGCCTGATAAACAGGCATCCAATTTTCACAGAACGCGACTGGTGTCATATCAT
Source organism: Schistocerca piceifrons (assembly GCF_021461385.2). Lineage (NCBI taxonomy): Eukaryota > Metazoa > Arthropoda > Insecta > Orthoptera > Acrididae > Schistocerca > Schistocerca piceifrons. The sequence continues at coordinate 504,321,419 of NC_060138.1, read as the reverse complement.
CAATGTAACGCCGAGAATCAAACAGAAGAAGAAGAAGACACCTTTCTCATAATCCCTATAGCCTCTAGCACTCCTAGGAATTCATTCTTGTTGGTCAGACTAGTCCAATGACACTCCAATAGTCCCAGGGACCAAACGCAACCAGTACCAGTGGAGAAAATGTCCAAGGACAACAAACTCCAGCACATAGACAATCTCTAGGGAGGTTGCCTTCACTAGAGCAGAGAGAGAGACTCTCTGGACGCCCTTAAGGTGCAGTCACCGTTCAACCCTGGTAAACGCTCAGCACAGTCACTGCACCAAACGTATTTTAAATGCTTCAGTTCATATCACACACAAAGTAATGAGTCACATAGTCAATTACGTCTTCAAATAACTATGAGGAACAAGAAAGTGTGACGATCATATGTTCTCATTCATGGCTCGATGAAATTGTAGGCTCGAGTTTACGATAGAACATTGCAAATATGCAGTATGTATGGAAAGGAAATAAAGTGCTTTTAAGGAACACATTTGCTTCATTCTGGAATATTGCTAAGGAATTCGTGATTTGTATCAGATCGAGTTAACAGACAAAACCGACAGTACACTGCGGAGTTATTTGTAAGAGGCATGCGTTCAGTTACTGAAGAAATGAACAGAAGAAATGGAACATCTGAACGCGCAGTTACTCCAAAAGAGGTGATATATCTATGCCAGAAAATTTGCATAGATATTTACAACATCCCGCTGTTGTCTCTCGGTAGAATCTTCGTACGCTGATGTGCAAACAATCAATCATCTCATGTTCCATCAGTTAGGAGAAGAAATTTTAAAAGCTCATATAAGGTGCCCAGAAGTCTGTCTTTATAAACGGATAACTAGTTTCGGACCTTTTCAGTATATTTTCAAATGGTCCACAGAATGGAATGAAAAATTTTAAAACTAGTACTCAGTTAATAATGACAAACTTCTGTGAAACTTGGACTGGCTTTATAATTTGTCGAACCAGTTCAAGTTTCGGCCTTGTTGCCATATATGCTAGGACACCACCAACGACAAGCGAGAGGGTTGCCATGCGCCACCGTCTCCGGCAGACATTTATGGTCTGAAGATGATCTTATAATAACATCGAAACCGGCCACCAGATTAAAAAATACTTATGCGATCAACACTGCTTCCAGTTTATTTGCGGAATGGAGCCCTTGGGTTCTGGCGGAAGTAGGCTGTGAGACAGATCACAGAGATAAATAGGACCAGATTGTAATGACAACTCGATTGCTTTCCTCGAACTTAAGGGTGAATTTTACAACAATTTCCGCATGAATTCTGCAACTATAGTCTAGAAAAGTATCTTTTTAGTGCATATAAATTCATATTTTAACCATATATTTTAAAACATCATATTTTGGTCAACGTTTGGAATAACGCGTCATATTGCGGCCAACGTCTCCCAAAAGTAATTGTATTTGTTGTATCTTTAAGGACACAAGAATACAAACATGGAAATCTTCCACACACGACAGTGTTTCAATTCATATTGTCACAAATAAATACCACAACAGCTACAAATCTTTATTTATCGGTACTATAGTAGACATGTAGCGTAGCACTCTTCACGGTTCGCTGTCGGAAGACGTTGTTGCTCGGAGTCGATAAAAGGGTCTCGAAGACCAAGAAGGAGACTTCAGACTTAGTAAACATCACACACTGTTCAGTTTCAATACAAACTCATTCTGGGTCAACATGACGAAAATAAAGTTCTACAACAGCATGAGGTTGCGAGATTTTTTTTTTTTTTTTTTTTTTTTTGAGATTTTGGAGAGAAATTCTTTCAGCACTGACGGGCAAATTTAATTTTATAAACTTGTAAAGCTGCTGCAGTAAGACACTATAATATTCAGTAAAACTGTAATACCACCAAAGAAAGCCTGTGTGCGAAGATGGCTGCTGAAACGACGCCAGAGAAACACTGTTATTCACATGCACTTCCTTCTTCAAATATTCAATCAGTCTTCAAGAACTTGTGTGATTTGATGGCCTTTTGAAGATATCCCATTGAATAATCTGGAGAATCCACGTTCCAGACAGTTCTTTGCGATGTACACGACACTTTCAGTTCCTGATGAATCAGCACTGAGAAAAGAATTCTTTAGTGCTTACCGAAAGTGCTCAACAAAATATGAAGTAATGTTCTTATCGAAAGGTCTGAGTGTCCATACATGAAACCATCTACGCGGGTGGACATTATGTTGCAAATGTTCTTCTTGGTGTTCTTAAAGTTGGAGGACCTTGAGAGATGTTCCTCTTAATGTGTGAAGCGCTTGCGAGAGTAAACAAGTCCACAACTACCATTCTGATTAACAGTTGGATCACTGTTTTCTAATGTTGTGGTATTACCATGAAGACTAACCTTCATATTGTAGACTTTCCAGGACTCCTCTGGATAACATTTTGATATTAGTTGTTCGTTTTGTCAGCCCCATGACGACGATTTATATCTAACTCACTCTGTCAGTTTTGCACGGTATCCAATAATTTCACATTATTCGCCCGTGTACGTCTCCGCAGCCGTCGTTCATGCCTGTCATCCATGGCTCATGGTGCACCACTGCCACCAAGGCACCAGGTTTCGTATAGCACTGTTTTCCGATCCACGGTATACTTTGACGACAGCGGCGCGCGAACAGTTTACAAACTAAGCCTTTCCGGAAATGCTTCCATCCCTGGCACCAATGGTGGAGCCTCTGTAAACGTCAGGTAAATCGCTTCATTTACTGCACTGTTTTCCACGTCCCCCCGACTCGTTTTATACTATATTTCCTCCATGGCTGGGGCTGGCAGCTGCGGTCTGTTACTGGTAATGGGACGTCGATTTCGAACGTAAGAGGTGGTCACATTAATTTGACTGAATCGTGTATAATGCAACTGCATTATACCATTAATCGAAGGAAATTTCGATAATGTGGCTTTGGATAACATGTTATTCAATGTTATTCCATGGAACTGTTGAACATGTAAAGTAACTTTTAACACTTTTGTTGCCGGCCGCGGTGGCCGTGCGGTTCTAGGCACTTCAGTCCGGAACCGCGTGACTGCTACGATCGCAGGTTCGAATCCTGCCTCGGGCATGGATGTGTGATGTCCTTAGGATAGTTAGGTTTAAGTAGTTCTAAGTTCTAGGGGACTGATGGCCTCAGATGTTGAGTCCCATAGTGCTCAGAGCCGTTTGAACCATTTTTGAACACTTTTGTTTTTCATTTACGAAGTACACATTGAAAGATATTCATATTAACATGTAGTTGAGTAATGGAATACTTCCCTTCGACAAAAATAAGAATTCTGTGCAACTGCTTCTCATTTAGGGCAGGAGGAAACATAATATTCATTGTTATCCTTTGAAAATGTAATAAAAATCTAATTCAGAAGTTGACCACACCGACATGTTTTAGGTAAAGGTTTATAAAAAATACGCGTCTTTTTCTCGATTTGCTAAACTTACAATATTTTCTCGTTCGCCTTCAGTATTTAGGAATACGGAGTCCATCGAATTCAGTTGAACTGCATATATCTGCCCTCTTGGGGATAGAGCACTACTGGCACCAAGTGAACGGTACAGTTCCAAAATTTCTCGGGAATGAGGTGTCGTCAATCTGACGGACTAGCGCACGATGGAGAAGGCACGCGCCAGCCCATTTAGCCACAAAAGGCAGGAAGTTTAGGATTTTACGTTCTGTCGACGACGAGGAGATCTGAGGTCGATCGTACACTCGAACTAGGGAGCCCGGCGGAAAGAACCATCACGGCACTGGCCTTCAGTAATAAAGAAAAAGCCACACCGGTAAACTAAACTTAGTGAACAGCTGCTTTGTATAGTGTTCGGACTACATTTGAAACGCAAGACACCAGCGATTTTGCACAAGGATTCATCAAGTCCCTGGAAGATTTCCGGAGGTATACGACACCAGATGTCTAGGAACAGGCCAGATAATCCTGCAAAATACGGGTCACTGGTTTATCGCCATGAAGCTGACGTCATATAGCGTCCCACAAGTATTCCATGGGGTTCAGAGGAGGCAAACGTTAGGCTAAGATATGAACGTGAGTTCCTTACCAACTTCTTCAAACCACTGTAGCATGATTCAGGGCCTGTGACAACGAAGGTTATCTGCTGGAAGATGCATTCTCCAGTGTCGATGACATCAGGGTTGAAGGTATGCGAGTGGTCCTCACTACTTGAAACGTGGCTGCTATCTTCTTTTCATCATTTCATTACGACGATACAACCGTTACACGCACTTGTTTACTACCGTGTAGCGTCCACAAATCTGCGAGTCATGGTCGATATGTGACTGCCTCGCGTGATACATTTTCAGGCGCCACGCGAGCGGACGACAATAGGCCTGTCTTTTTCGGGAGTGCTTCTCGTTCCGTGACAAAGAGCGGCCCGCAGATACAGTCGAGTTACGGTAGATGTCGCTGTTGTTAAGTTGCACTATTTGGAGGTGCAGGACGAAGACCCCTTCGCCACGTTTACGCTTTTCTTTGGTGATGCGTAGCAGTGATATGTATTGCACCAGATACTTTTTATGCTGCTAATTGGCTTCTTCATTCCAGTGCCTTGACGCGAGCATGTTCACATACCATTCTTCGTAATGATTCCGATTTTGTGTGCGTTAATAATTTGTAAATTCTCTAAAAAGTTTTTTACATGGCAGGCACATGGATGCGTGTAGCCATTCGCTATTTGTCCACGAGCATTTGGATCTAGTCTGAATTGTTTTCTTTTCAGGTGGTATTTTGTTGGTGTAATTTGTGTTTTTTTGTGAAAAATTTGTTTCTGCCACACAAATACCTCTCCTGTAATTATGGCATCACTTCTTAAGTATCCATTAGTGGAGGCAATGCCAGGTCGTGATTATTCTTCAGTTGAATTGTTTAACCTTTTCATGCTATCCTCTTCGTATTACAACCTTCTGCAGCAGAGAAGCTATATCTGTAATGTGCTTAACTGCGTCAAGGTAAACTCGGGGAGTTCTAATCATGCAGTACGAGTTCTTTGTATAAGTCTGGTTAGTCTGTATTAATGATGTGTAAACACAATTACATCCATGCTTTCACTTTTCTCTGAGGTCGTGTAAAAAAGGAATAGTGATGTTACTACTACAGTCAGACGCATAATACTCATTTAAGTAGTTATGAATGCTTACACTCTTATCCTTCGGTCTGTAGACAGATGAGTGAGACATTGTTCTTGCAGTTTCTTAACTGTCGTTCATAATGATGTATTGCATATATCAGAAACATGTTCCCTTCACAGATTGTCTCTACAATGAACAGTTTATTCTCTCTAAGGGGTGATCAAACCGTACGTAATTCGAGTGCTAAATCCTTCAGTTGATATCAGTTCATATCTAACCTACGACATGGCCAATTCGATGAATAGCTCAGACAGTAATTTTTACATATTTCACTTAGCAAGCAGTGACACGGTTAAACGTCGATCATTCTATTCGGTCACTATAATTTTTTTTTATATACAAGATCCACTTTGCATATTCTAACAGTGTTACCAAAGCAACAAATTATTTATTAGGTTTATACATTCACGTTTCATTTGGCAAAAACTGCAAGAACAGTTAACCAGTAAGCTTAAGCAGGTTAATTCCATAACGTTTACGTAGTCTGCAGACATGGGGCCCTCCATTACTACCACTGGTCCTATGGGAATCACGGTGACTGTCCACCATTGCATGATACTGCCTCCAATGGCCCGCATCTTTGGATCGGTGCACGCACCTAGCAGCCTTTCGCCTGGATGAGGACGTTTCCGTACATGAGCTTCGAACTGATGTAACAAGAAACGTACTACACGTTTCCATTGCTCCGTAGTGGAGTGTCGATGATCCCATGTACAGTGCGATCATCGTAGGAACTAAAGAAACCAAAGATCAGGAGTAAACGTTCTATGGATAACGAGGTCATTAGAGACCGAACATAAGCTCGGATTAGGGAAGAAAACTGTCCGTGCCGTTTCCTGGTCTAATGGAAAGAACAAGTCTCCTGTAACATGATGCAGGTAAACGAACTGTTATCTCTGATCGGAAGTAGGAAAATCATTTGGCTACGATGGTACATATACCATAGGTTCAGTTTGACCACCATTGGGGAATTTCACCAGTAAATGAGTGAATAAATGCCCTATTGGGTTCAAATGCTTCAAGTGGCTCCGAGCACTATGGGACTCAACATCTGAGGTCATCAATCCCCTAGAACTTATAACTACTTAAACCAAATTAACCTAAGGACATCACACACATCCATGCCCGAGGCAAGATTCGAACCTGCGATCGTAGCGGTCGTGCGGTTCCAGACTGAAGCGCGTAGAACTGCTCGTCCACAGCGGCCGTCAGCCCTATTGGGAAGTGGAATACATCGCCACCTGAGGTGTTCGCCATTCTCGCTTCCTGCCTGGCTTTTGCCTTATGAGATTTAGAGGTATAAGGGGAAACCGTAATTTTACGGTCGGACTGAGATACAAACCGTCTTCCTCCCTAAACTACCTAAAATCCAAAATTTTACCTGCTCTTGAAATGGTCAACTGCGCGCACGGTCACTTTTAGCAAAAGTTCACCTGCGCGTTGTTCTCAGTTATTGAGTAAAGGTAACTGCTAGTGTGGGAAAACACAAGTTATGTTGGCATCTCGTCTTTTCTCTTGCATTTTAAGAGACCTGAGCCGTGGGCACATGGATTGTGCATTCGAACGTCAACGTTGCGCATTCCATTTTTCAACTTTATGCTGAACTCTCGGAAGCAATGAAGCTTGTGCATGCGGTGCCCATGTCTACACGTGATATATGCGACCACAGCGCTCTCCAGTGGCACTTGTAGAATGTATATGCCTCGCTAACCACGCATATGTTGAAGTATGGACGGGTGTAAAATTTCTACGTAAGCTTTGCTAAAATGACCGTTAACTCCCTTGTTCATATACTATATGTTCGTGTTGTTCTGTCTGTAGTATGTACAAATAGGTACGTCAGTATCAATGAACACGTTATTAAGTGGGAAGGAAAGTTCCATATACAGTAAGTTAGGAAATCGGCTTACAAAAATTCCATTGCAAATAGTGAGATACAAATTTACTAAAGTCTTCCACATATGATAATAATTACTTCATCATTCTCACTTTTCCCTAAAACACTTAGGCCATTCTTATTTGGTCGCTATTTCTATTCAGCAGTAGTTTCTATAGAATATGTTAAATACAAGACTAAACAAGAAAGTGCAAAATATCTTACTCTTAGTAGTAGATGAAGCCAATCGAACAGGCATACTCCTGCGGGAGACGCACTTCGTATTCATAACATCGGTTAGTATAGAACATAGTTGTATTAAACACAGAACTCATACACGAATGCAAGTTAAAAAAATTAAGTAATGAAAAGTAATGGATGCAGTAACACGGGAACCTACAATTCATCAAGCATCACTTTTTAATTCTACGTCTCTATTCATTAAGGTACACTAAACTTCAATGTTTTCAATGTTACTGTCTTCAGAAGGCTTTCATCGCAAGTATCTTATCAAAGAGTTTCTGCTTGTTCAACAATGTGCCTCTGTCTTCAAAATGCATACGTTCATAACACGCAAGTTACAATTCAAAAATTGTTTAGCCACCACCATAATTTTCCCGTAGGTAATTATAACAGTGCAACCAATAGTTCAGTGCAAAGATTACCAAGTAACACAGAACACACGCGTGCAGTCGACATACCTCATCGCGCCTTCTGGGTGTTTCATGAGGTGATGTTGTATCTGCTCTCGCATAGTTGGCTAAACACAATCGATACCTACATGGTGTGCTAACCATTGCATAAAGCCGTTTCGTGTGGACACCTTGAGGCAGTCTTTATGCAGAGACTCATGTTCAAATTTGCCTTGTATTCCAAATGGTGCCTGCACTATCACATCGATTTCTGTCCTACTTTATACAGCGGGAAAGCCTCTAACCCTCATGTTCTGTGACGAGGCGTCGAAGTCCAGCACTTTTTCACCTCCTTCATCGTCCTTCAACCACTGCTTCCGAAGTTACTGTACCCAGTCAGAACGACACCAAATCGTTACTTTTGTCAAAGTAATTCATATTGGTGAATGTCCCCCCTTTTGGCCTGTATCGTCACAGCGACAATTCCCCAGTTGCCTTCGCTGCGTTTATAATGGATCAGTTTCGAATCGGTACCGCTCTCCACATGGCATCCTGAGTAAGGTGATTGGTTGGAAAATGGGTAGCCGATGTTTGCAACAGAAGTCACTATCGACTAGCACAGATGTATGCAGCAGCAGTGAAGCAATGTACACAATCATACGATGAACGACAACAATTGGTTGAATAGCCATTTAGTCCACAGGCAGCTCCACGCTATGAGACACAGACGCTAATAGACCATGGTACTACATCGTAGCACAAAACAGAAAAATTGGAACCAGAGCAGAAACATCGCAAATCGAAGTATCATATGATATCGATTGGAACACACCAATGGCAGGAAGCGAGAACGTCGAAAACCTCAGGTGGCGATGTATTCCACTTCCCAATATGGCTGACGGCCGTTGTGGCCGAGCGGTTCTAGGCGCTTCAGTCTGGAACCGCACGACCGCTACAATCGCTGGTTGGAATCCTGCCTCGGGCATGGATGTGTCTGATGTCCTTAGGTTAGATAGGTTTAAGTAGTTCTACGTTCTAGGGGACTGATGACCTCAGATGTTAAGTCCCATAGTGCTCAGAGCCACTTGAACCATTTGAACCCAATAGGCTATTATTCACTCGTGTACTGGTGAAATTCCCCAGTGGTGGACAAACTGAACCTGTGGTATGTGTACCTTCGTAGACAAATGACTTCCTTAATTCCGATCAGAGATGACAGTTCGTCAACCTGCATCATGTTACAGGAGACTTTCAATTAGACCAGGGGAGAGCAAACAGGGCCCAGCGGGCCACTTGTGGCCCCCGGAGGGGTTTTGTGTGGCCTGCAAAGACATTTACAAAAATCATAGGAAATACAAAGTTTGCCTTCCCCGCGCGACTAAAAAAATCCGCTAGCGTCTGCGCTAATTGGTAGTGCGTACTACCGACAGATGTCTCTACAGTCACGCAACACACCTAGCTGCATGTGGAAAAAAGCACTGTGCATCCTGCTATTGGTGCAAATTTATGCTCCACGCGGTGGCTGATGGGAGCGCTGTATTTCACCCGCGCCGAGTGAACAGTACGAAGTTCAGAGCAATTTTCTTCTATTTCGGGTGGTTTACTTGTGTTTTGTCTGTGCAGCAGTACAACGTAATATTTTATTTTTTTTTACTTCAGTGCAATCATGACTCCTTACAAGAAGCGTAAAGTCGGTGATAAGTGCTGTCTGTTTAATGAAGACTGGACGACCAAATATTTCTTTACTGACGCAGGAAAAAAGCCGCATGCTTACTATACCATGATACAGTTGCCGTATTCAAGGAGTACATTCTGAAACGACATCACGAAACAAAAAAATAGTGAGTTTGGCTGCAAACTTTCAGATCAAGAACGAAAAATAAAAACAGCGGAGTTCGTGAAACGCTTGAAGAAGCAACAAGCGTTTTTTACGAAGCAAATACCGCTTCAAAATAGCGCTATAGAAACAAGTTTTATGGTTGCCAATAACCTTGCTAAACGAAACAAACCTTTCTCGGATGGTGAGTTTATTAAACAGTGCATGGAAGAGTGTGCAAGTATATTGTGTCCTGAGGTTAAAACCACATTTGAGAGCACTTCGTTGTCAAGGAGGACTATAGCGCGACGCATTCATTTAATTAGTGACGAACTTAGAGACCAGCTAAAGACTGTGAGCGAAGATTTGATATGGTTTTCACTGGCAATGGACGAAAGCACAGATAATGAAGACACTGCACAAGTACTCATCTTTATCGGTGGAATTAATGAACATTTCGTCATCACCGAGGAATTACTTGGTATACTATCCATGAAAGATAGAACCACTGGTCAGGACTTGTTAGAGTGTGTTGTTAATTGTGTGGAAACAACTGGCTTGACCTGGAACAAAATGGTAGGCATTACAACAGATGGGGCCAGAGCTTCCCGTGGGAAAAATATATGTATGGTGAAACTTTCAAAAAACAAGTTACAAGCCGAAGACACGGACAGTGATATTTAAGATTTTCATTGTATTTTACATCAAGAAAGCCTGTGCAAGACTGCACTAGACTTAAAGCATGTGGTAGATCCTGTTTTTGGTGTTGTGAACACAATCAGAGGAAGGGCACTCCATCGCAGACAGTTCAAATCTCTTCTTGAGGAGGTGGGGGCATAACATTTAGATGTAATTTACCATAACAGTGTGAGGTGGTTGATCTTGGGCAAAGTATTAAAAAGAGTATGGGAATTACAGGATGAAATTATATTATTTCTGGACACTAAGGAGATATCTCATGATTTAGTTACAAAAATAGGATGTGAAGAGTGGAGGTATGAGATGATGTTTGCAGCTGATATTTTTGAACAACTGAATGTGACATTGTAGGGAAAGGGGTTGTTTGCTCATGAAATGTGGACTCACGTCAAAGCATTTAAAACAAAACTAGGTCTGTTTGCAAAGCAAGCAAATGAAGGCAAATTTTGTCAGGGAAACAGAAAGTACCTGGAAGTGTTTCAGCTAAGATTAGGGATTATCTGCAGAGTTTAGAGGCTGAATTTACTACAAGATTTTAGTATATTAAGAAGATTAAGCCTCAATTTAATGTATTATCGTATCCCATCAGTGCTGATATTGACACTGCACCACAGGAGCTGCAACTTGAACTGATTGACATGCAGGCAGTTCATGCACTGAAAGAAATGTTTAGTCCCGTAACTTTAGTTGCTCGTATAAATCTTTGTCAGCAGAAAAATTTCCATGTATCAAGAAATTTGCAGGCAGAATGTTCTCCATATTTGGATCGACGTATATTTGTGAACAAAGTTTTTATTGCTTCAAAATCAACAAGAGCAAATACCGAAGCTGTTTAACAGACAGTAATGTACAGGCTATGGTGAGAATATTAACTAGCAGTCTGACTCTTGATTAAAAAAAAAATTGTGATAGGATGCATTTGTCCCATTAAACTTGTTTTAAAATTTAATGTACTTGAAGATAATATTAAATTTGCAAACTAAATGAAATTGATCACAAATATCTTATTTGAGGATGTCAGAAGGAAAGAGGTACAAGTGACTTTAGTCTTATCAAAATTATAGGAAGTATACTTACACCGATTTTCTTCTGACTCTTTCATTTATATCTAATGATTTTTATGATACCTTTTATGAAATGTGAAGCTAACTAATCAATGCATTTTAATGCCTTTACTGCTATACCCGAAATTGCAACTCTGTGTGTGATATGTGATTAGAAATAAAGAAAACTTGCATTTTCATAAAAATTTTGAGAATACTGCACACACACACACACACACACACACACACACACACACATATATATATATATATATATATATATATACTCCTGGGAATTGAAATAAGAACACCGTGAATTCATTGTCCCAGGAAGGGGAAACTTTAGTGACACATTCCTGGGGTCAGATACATCACATGATCACACTGACAGAACCACAGGCACATAGACACATGCAACAGAGCATGCACAATGTCGGCACTAGGCCACTAGTACAGTGTATATCCACCTTTCGCAGCAATGCAGGCTGCTATTCTCCCATGGAGACGATCGTAGAGATGCTGGATGTAGTCCTGTGGAACGGCTTGCCATGCCATTTCCACCTGGCGCCTCAGTTGGACCAGCGTTCGTGCTGGACGTGCAGACCGCGTGAGACGACGCTTCATCCAGTCCCAAACATGCTCAACGGGGGACAGATCCGGAGATCTTGCTGGCCAGGTTAGTTGACTTACACCTTCTAGTGCACGTTGGGTGGCACGGGATACATGCGGACGTGCATTGTCCTGTTGGAACAGCAAGTTCCCTTGCCGGTCTAGGAATGGTAGAACGATGGGTTCGATGACGGTTTGGATGTACCGTGCACTATTCAGTGTCCCCTCTACGATCACCAGTGGTGTACGGCCAGTGTAGGAGATCGCTCCCCACACCATGATGCCGGGTGTTGGCCCTGTGTGCCTCGGTCGTATGCAGTCCTGATTGTGGCGCTCACCTGCACGGCGCCAAACACGCATACGACCATCATTGGCATCAAGGCAGAAGCGACTCTCATCGCTGAAGACGACACGTCTCCATTCGTCCCTCCATTCACGCCTGTCGCGACACCACTGGAGGCGGGCTGCACGATGTTGGGGCGTGAGCGGAACACGGCCTAACGGTGTGAGGGACCGTAGCCCAGCTTCATGGAGACGGTTGCGAATGGTCCCCGCCGATACCCCAGGAGCAACAGTGTCCCTAATTTGCTGGGAAGTGGCGGTGCGGTCCCCTACGGCACTGCGTAGGATCCTACGGTCTTGGCGTGCATCCGTGCGTCGCTGCGGTCCGGTCCCAGGTCGACGGGCACGTGCACCTTCCGCCGACCACTGGCGACAACATCGATGTACTGTGGAGACCTCACGCCCCACGTGTTGAGCAATTCGGCGGTACGTCCACCCGGCCTCCCGCATGCCCACTATACGCCCTCGCTCAAAGTCCGTCAACTGCACATACGGTTCACGTCCACGCTGTCGCGGCATGCTACCAGTGTTAAAGACTGCGATGGAGCTCCGTATGCCACGGCAAACTGGCTGACACTGACGGCGGCGGTGCACAAATGCTGCGCAGCTAGCGCCATTCGACGGCCAACACCGCGGTTCCTGGTGTGTCCGCTGTGCCGTGCGTGTGATCATTGCTTGTACAGCCCTCTCGCAGTGTCCGGAGCAAGTATGGTGGGTCTGACACACCGGTGTCAATGTGTTCTTTTTTCCATTTCCAGGAGTATATATATATATATATATATATATATATATATATATATATATATATATATCGCCGCCAGTATATATACGCCATTAGAAGTGAAAGGTTTATAAGGTGCGGCCCTCCGCTAACCTCTGTGTCTATAATGTGGCCCCTGAGCCAAACCAATTGCCAACCTCTGCATTAGACAATACACCAACTCACCGCCACATGACACGGCTATAATTTGTAGCGGTCAGATGTACCGTATAATACGAAAAGCCTCTACACTATGAAACTGAAAATCACAACACGTTCCGCCCAGGCAGCCGTTACAGCGCAGATCTGATGCTCCGTGTCTGGCTAGAGGGAGCCTCTGTCGTCTTGAGAGCGTCATCATAATCAGCAGCAGCACTCACTGCTCCATGCTTTCCTGGGGTGCAGCGACGCAAATGATGTAAGTTATCTCTATCAGCGCAAAGTCTGGACATTTATTTAGTGGCCAGCTCCACTGGCTGACGTGATGTCGCAAAGTTGGTCGGGAGCTATCCTGACTTAATTGTACCAGAGCAGATGGACAAAGAGCCGCTGACAGCCAGTGAGAGAACATCGTCCAGAGCTAACACCGGAGACTGCTGTCGTAAAGGATGTTAACGTGTACCCTTTCCGCCGTGAACAATTATCTTTTTTAATCCGATGTGTATTTCGCCAAATATTTCTACAAACAGTTTCAAATACCCCACGTAGTATAACGGATTAGAAACGGGAATTGTGTAGAGAACTTCAAACAAGTGGGTAAAGCAAAATATTGATTTTATTTTTAGTCGTTGTTCACAGAATTTGTTTCATGAGCACTGGTAACGCTAGCACACCGGACTCGCATTCGGGAGGACGACGGTTCAATCCCGCGTCCGGCCATCCTGATTTAGGTTTTCCGTGATTTCCCTAAATCGTTCCAGGGAAATGCCGGGATGGCTCCTTTGAAAGGGCACGGCCGACTTCCTTCCCCGTCCTTCCTTAATCCGATGAGACCGATGACCTCGCTGTCTGGTCTCCTCCCCCAATCAAACCAACCAACCAACCACTGGTAACACCAGTGAAATGCTGTACAGCGCCAGATTTTCACCTGGTGGCAAAAATTGGAACTAATTTTTTCCAGCGTAGATAGGTTCTGCATTAATGCATTGGCATTTCTACCAGGCATTCGCTGCTATATTGTAATTATAGCTCACATTGGACCTCCGTGAGTAGAAGCACTTTAATTGTAAGCAGGCGGTATTTAACTGAATTGTGATTTTTCATCTCATGCAGAGATCGTGAGTCAGTCACGGTACGCAGCGATAGGTTTTTTGTGTTGTGCTGCTGTCCCTTGTGTGTATATTAGATTGCTATGTGCAGTCATATTGTCCTTGACCATTGGTTGCGTAGCTGGTTGATTCTGGTAGTTCTGCAGCAGTTACTCAACTCTTAGATTTACAGCATGATTCCAATTGCCCTCTAGTAAAGTTGTTATGGGCTGATATTGCGATATTTGTCTCTTGATTGATGCTGTGTTAAGCCCCTTCTGACTGAGTAAGATTATTATTTAGGAATACTAGGTTCCCTTTAGATTGTCTTTTCATTATAATTTTGTTGTGTCCATTAAGTAAGAATATTGATTACTTCTGATTTTAACTGCTGAAGATATTTCTGTTGATATTGTTTAGCTTCCACCATATAATACGTGGATGTAAATTAAGGGTAATTAAAAATAAATCTACTCCCGTACATCCCCGAGCCCAAAGTCCAGTTCACCTACACCCTGCGCTGCAATACTACAAAATTTAATTTACTATAAAACTAGGCTAAATACACACTGAAGAGCCAAAGAATCTAGTTCACCTGCCTAATATCGTATACGGCCCCCCAAATCACGCAGAAGTGCCGCAGCACGATGTAGCATGGACTCGACTAATATCTGAAGTAGTGATGGAGGGAACTGACAACACGCATCCTGCAGAGCTGTCCATAAATCCATAAGAGTACGAGATCTCTTCTGAACAGCACGTTGCAAGGCATCCAAAATATGCTCAATAATGCTTAGGCCTGGGGAGTTTTTAAAAGTGTTCCTGGAGCCAATCTGTAGCAATTCTGGATGTCTGGGGTATCGCATCGTCCTGCTGGAATTGTCCAAGTCCGTCGGAATGCATTATCGACACAATTGGGTGCAGGTGATCAGAGGAGATGCTTACGTAAGTGTCACTTGCCAGAGTCGTATCTGGACCTTCAGGGATCCCATATCACACCAACTGCACACGCCTCATCTCATTGCAGCGTCTCCACCAGCTTGAACAGACCCATGCTGACACGCAGGGTCCAAGTTTTTTCCAGCCGCAGCGATGTCGGAGATTTTATGTATTACCGGATTCCAGATATTCAAGGTACACTCATGAAATAAAAGTACTTAAAATTCCCCACTTAATTGGTACGTCGGAGAAGCTGTGTCCATCGGTCGTGCACCGACTGTAACACCAAGTTCAAATTTGTTGTGGTCTTCAGTCCTGAGACTGGTTTGATGCAGCTATCCATGCTACTCTATCCTGTGCAAGCTTCTTCATCTCCCAGTACCTACTGCAGCCTACATCCTTCTGAATCTGCTTAGTGTACTCATCTCTTTTACCCTCCACGCTGCCCTCCAGTAATAAATTGGTGATCCCTTGATGCCTCAGTACATGTCCTACCAACCTATCCCTTCTTCTAGTCAAGTTGTGCCACAAACTCCTCTTCCCCCAAATTCTATTCAATACCTCCTCATTAGGTATGTGGTTTGCCGATCTAATCTTCAGCACTCTTCTGTAGCACCACACTTCGAAGGCTTCTATTCTCGTTTTGTCTAAACTATTTATCGTCCACGTTTCACTTCCATACATGGATACACTCCATACAAATACTTTCAGAAACGACTTCCTAACACTTAAATCAATATTCGATGTTAACAAATTTCTCTTCTTCAGAAACGCTTTCCTTGCCATTGCCAGTCTGCATTTTATATCCTCTCTACTTCGACCATCATCAGTTATTTTGCTCCCCAAATAGCAAAACTCCTTTACTACTTTAAGTGTCTCATTTCCTAATCTAATTCCCTCAGCATCACCCGACTTAACTCGACTACATTCCACTATCCTTGTTTTGCTTTTGTTGATGTTCATCTTATACCCTTCTTTCAAGACACTGTTCATTCCGTTCAACTGCTCTTCCTAGTCCTTTGCTGTTTCAGAGAGAATTTCAATGTCATTCGCGAATCTCAAAGTTTTTATTTCTTCTCCATGGATTTTAGTACCTACTCCTAACTTTTCTTTTGTTTCCTTTAGTGCTTGCTGAATATACCGATTGAATAGCATCGGGGAGAGGCTACAAACCTACCTCACTCCCTTCCCAACCACTGCTTCCCTTTCATGTCCCTCGACTCTTATAACTGCCATATGGTTTCTGTACAAACTGCAAATAGCCTTTCGCTCCCTGTATTCTACCCCTGCCACCTTTAGAATTTGAAAGAGATTATTCCAATCAACGTTGTCAAAAACTTTCTCCACGTCTACAAATGCTAGAAACTTAGGTTTTCCTTTCCTTAGTCTTTCTTCTAAGATACGTCGTAGGGTCAGTGTTGCCTCACGTGTTCGAACATTTCTACGGAATCCAAACTGATCTTCCCTGAGGTCGGCCTCTACCAGTTTTTCCATTCGTCTGTAAAGAATTCGTGATAGTATTTTGCAGCTGTAACTTATTAAACTGACAATTCGGTAATTTTCGCATCTGTCAACACCTGCTTTCTTTGGGATTGGGATTATTATATTATTCTTGAAGTCTGAGGGTATTTCGCCTGTCTCATACATCTTGCTCACCAGGTGGTAGAGTTTTGTCAGGACTGGCTCTCCCAAGGTTGTCAGTAGTTCTAATGGAATGTTGTCTCGACTCAGGTCTTTCAGTGCTCTGTCAAACTCTTCCCGCAGTATCATCTCTCCTATTTCTTCTTCATCTAAATCCTCTTCCATTTTCGTGATATTTTCCTCAAGAACATCGCCCCTGTATAGACCCTCCATATACTCCTTCCACCTTTCTGTTTCCCTTCTTTGCTTAAAACTGCATTTCCATCTGAGCTCTTGATATTCATGCAAGTGGCTCTCTTTTCTCCAAAGGTCGCTTTAATTTTCCTGTAGGTAGTATCTATCTTACCCCTAGTGATATAAACCTTTACATCCTCACATTTCTTCTCTAGCCATCCCGGCTTAGCTATTTTGCACTTCCTGTCAATCTCATTTTTCAGACGTTTGTATTCCTTTTTGCCTGCTTCACTTA
Source organism: Schistocerca piceifrons (assembly GCF_021461385.2). Classification (NCBI taxonomy): domain Eukaryota; kingdom Metazoa; phylum Arthropoda; class Insecta; order Orthoptera; family Acrididae; genus Schistocerca; species Schistocerca piceifrons. The sequence goes on along the minus strand of NC_060138.1, from coordinate 504,304,166 downwards.
CTGCATTTTTTGTATATTCTGCTTTCATCAATTAAATTCTGTATCTCTTCTGTTACCTAAGGATTTCTACTAGCCCTCGTCTTTTTACCTACTTGATCCTCTACTGCCTTCACTATTTCATTCGTCAAAGCTACCCATTCTTCTTCTACTGTATTTCTTTCCCCCATTCCTGTCAATTGTTCCCTTGTGCTCTCCCTGAAACACTGTACAACCTCTGGTTCTCTCAGTTTATCCAGGTACCATCTCCTTAAATTCCCACCTTTTTGCAATTTCTTCAGTTTTGATCTACAGTTTATAACCAACAGATTGTGGTCAGAGTCCACATCTGCCCCTTGAAATGTCTTACAATTTAAAACCTGGTTCCTAAATCTCTGTCTTACCATTATATACTCTATCTGAAACCTGTGAGTATCTCCAGGCTTCTTCCATGTATACAACCTTCTTTTATGATTCTTGAACCAAGTGTTAGCTGTGATTAAGTTGTGCTCAGTGCTAAATTCTACCAGGCGGCTTCCTGTTTCATTTCTTCCCCCCAATCCATATTCACCTACTGCGTTTCCTTCTCTCCCTTTCTTATTACCGAAATCCTGTCACCCATGACTATTACATTTTCGTCTCCCTTCACTATCTGAATAATTTCTTTCATTTCATCATACATTTCTTTGTTGTCTTCGTCATCTTCAGAGCTAGTTGGCATATAAACTTGTACTACTGTAGTAGGCGTGGGCTTCGTGTCTATCTTGCCCACAATAATGCGTTCACTATGCTGTTTGTAGTAGCTTACCCGCACTCCTATTTTTTATTCGTTATTAAACCTACTCCTGCATTACCCTTATTTGATTTTGTATTTATAACCCTGTATTCACCTGAGCAAATGTCTTGTTCCTCCTGCCACCGAACTTCACTAATTCCCACTATATCTAACTTTAACCTATCCATTTACCTTTTTCAATGTTCTAACCTACTTGCCCGATTAAGTGATCTGACATTCCACGCTCCGATCCGTAGAACGCCAGCTTTCTTTCTCCTGATAACGACGTCCTCCTGAGTAGTCCCCGCCCGGAGATCCGAATGGGGGACTATTTTACCTCCGGAATATTTTATCCAAGAGGTAGCCATCATCATTTAATGATAGAGTGAAGTTGCATTCCCTCGGGATAAATTATGGCTGTAGTTTCACCTTGCTTTCAGCCATTCGCAGTACCAGCGCAGCAGGGCCGTTTTGGTTAGTGTTACAAGGCCAAATCAGTCAATCATCCAGACAGTTGCCCCTGCACCTACTGAAAAGGCTGCTGCCCCTCTTCAGGAACCCCACCAGTTACCCCTCCGTTGTGGTTGCACCTACGGTACGGCTATCTGTGTCGTTGAGGCACGCAAGCCTCCCCACCAACGGCAAGGTCCAAGTTTCATGGGGGGGGGGGGGGGGGAGGGGAGCAAATTCACTTAAATTTTGATAACCAGCCATTGTAGCAGCAGTAACCGATTTAACAACTGCGCCAGACATTTTTTGTCTTGTATAGGCGTGGTGACTACAGCGCCGAATTCTGCCTGTTTACATACCTCTGTACTTGAATATGTATGCCTATACCTGTTTCCTTGGCGATTCAGTGTATATGAAAAAATGACATTAAATTTCAGTATAGTTGGCCAAATATTGCAGTTCTAAAATAATGTTGGTATGTGCTGCAAACCATGACATGGGAAATTATCATGTCACTATTAAGGTAATCGAAATGACGAAGCAACTAATTGAATCATGCTGTGGTTCGCGTTGGTGCTGATTGTAGGTTTCCATTCTCTATTGGAGGCCAGACCATATCGTTTAGTTGACATGGTTGTGGTTCTTTGTCTTCTTCTCGTGTTGACTGGCGCCACTTGTTTTCGCAAGCGTTGCCTTTCCGCTAGTGGCAGCAGTGGCGGTTACCGATATGTAGTAACGGTGGCTCTATCTTTGGGATGACGTCGTGGTTCTTCCGGGTCGAGTCAGTGGTCAGTTCAGTTGGGGACTCAGGAGGAGCCAGGTCCGCGCAGTGCAAGAGCACGCCGAGACTGCTGGCGGCATGCATCGACTGCCGAATGGAAGGTCTGTAGTGACGAGCGTGCACGACCTCGTCGTAAACCGGTCCCTGCAAGTTTTAAGTTGAGTGCATTTGGATTAAAGTAGAGAAACCTCCACCACTTTGAGATCTCGCGATTCTACAATGACTTAGATTCGTGTTGCTGCTTATGGAGTTGCTGATGCGAAGAGCAGGGAGTGAAGTGCTTGGGGAAGGCTGATCTGATTAGCTTCCCTGGACTTCTAATTACTGTTTATTGTGTTCAGTTTTGTTACTATTTGTTAAGTTCAACCAGCGGTAGTTTTCCTGCCTGGTGGCCACTAACGCCCCAGTTACGAGCCCTGGGAGTTAGTGTATGTAATGGTAGTGTACGTTTCCTCACCTTGCCACTGCTGTCTGGTGGGGCGCGTAGTTTTGACAACTTTCTTGATTATAGGTTGGTTGGCGGTTCTTCTATTCTGGCGGTAGTATTCCTTTCTCGTTCCGGCCGCTCTAAGCACAGTATTCTGCGGGTGAAGTCCAGACTGCCGGTTCCGGCTTCGGGGTATTTTTACACCTTTGCATTTGGTTTATTGGACGTCAGGTTGCGTCAGCAAGATTATTATTAGTCATTCGTTAGACAGCCACTAGTCTGAGTTGCCATATTGTGAAGTGAATGCAACTCTTGGCTGCCCATCTCTTTGGTTGCGAAAGTGAATTTTGCCGGACCTTATCAGAGGTCGATTCTTGGTACACCATCTGGCTCTTGTGTTTTATTATTGCATTTGCTGTTCTATTGTATGTTCCTAAATTTTTAAAATATAATTGCCATTCTTGGCGTTACAGCAGGTTTAAATCGTTGTGCTACAAAGTTCACCATCATTTTGTCTCATCCGGTTGGTGATCAGTTGCCTGTCTTTTTAAATGAACCTTACTATTGCTTTGATGTTTTACAGTATGTTTGTTAATTTTTTTAATAATTGCCGTTCTTGTCGTTAAAGGCCTTCAGCCATGACTGTGGTTACTTGCCTTAATATTCTAATTTGGATCACATTGGCTACTTTTTAAAACATTATTTGCTGTGTTTGTATTTTATGTTCATTTGGTAAATTGTACCGCACTGAAAGCACTATTAATTACACAGTTGTTAATTGTTTCATTAATAACGTGTGATATCTTTATTTATTGCTGAATCTGGAATTACCTTTTCTAAATAAATGTGTGTAATTGCGAAAGGGAACGAACAGTATCTGATTACGGACTCGTCCACAATCGTAACCGAAGCCAGTCTTCCCTTGACTACCACGTTTCACTAACACACAGTTAAATGATTCACTAATGCACAATTAAATGGTCAATTCTGAAGCTGGTTAACACTGACATTGTCCCTCATTTACTTGTGCTTGACATAGACACTATCAACTCGCATCTGCCGTGCGAGTACTTGTAACTAAGGCAGGAACCAGTACAGCTCAAATGGAAAAACTCCACCTGTTAACCATGGAGGACGTAGAAGTAGACAACTGTGGCGTATAGAAGTGTCTGAAGGACTTGAAAACGTATAAATCACCAGACCCAGCCTTAATCACAGTTAGATTTTACATATAATATTCTCTGGCATTGGCCCTTTAACTAGCTTGGACTTATCGTGAATCTCTCGTCCACCGCAAAAGTCCCAAGTGCCTGGATAAAAGAGCAAGTAGCTCATGTATAGAGAAAAGTAAAAGAGAGGCCCCGTATCATCACAGAGCAATATACATTACATCGATTTGCTGCAGAAGTCTTAAACACATTCTAGGTTCGGGCACAAAAATTTTCTTTAGCCATGAAAGCTTCTGTCCACAAACCACTGCAGAATAAGAAAGCAATGCTTGTGCAAAGCTCATCTTTTCATACTCGCTCATGATATCTTACAAACTATGGATGGAGGGAAACAGGCAGTTGCCATATGGCAAAATGTATCAACAAAAATATGGTCTGTGGATGGCTAACATTTTGGCTGGTATGTTAGCAGACAATTTTATGAACGACTTAGAATGTAAGTTCTTTGCTAAATTTCCACCATTGAAACACAAGACTATAAGTTATAAACGTTATGTCGATAACATCTTGATAAAGGGGGACGAGAATGAGGTTACCGCATTTGGTCAAGCCATAGGCAGCATGCACCAGAAAGTAGCGTTTACTACAGAAACAGAAGAAGCGGGCTCCATTAACTATTTCGACCTTACTATTAAGAAGGTTGATAACAGACATAAATTTTCGATTTTGAGAAAGCCTACAAGTACAGAGACTATTATCAGTGCCTGTTCATGCCATCCGCCACGACATAAAAGGGCCTTTTTCACCTCAATAATCCACTGACTCTTTCGATTACCATTGGCCGACAATGAAATACGTGAAGAACTTCGTATATTAAAGCAAATTGCAGTAGCCAACCGTTTCTCAGCAAATGAAGTTATGCGCCCGTACAATAGAATTAAAAGAAACAGAAAGTAAATACTAGGCAGACCCGCAATCATCCAGAAAAAAGAAATAATATAGAGAAATTGAAAACTACTCCAGCGAAATTTTTCGGAAAAATGTCCCAACAAATAGAAAAGTGTTTGAATTTATCTAAGGTAGATAGGGTTTCCAAGCTCCCAACACTCTGAAACTCCGTGTAAAACATAATTTGAGTAATGATTCTGATAAATTTGATGGTTCTGGTGTTTACAACATCGTTTGTAGCAACTATGACATAGTTTCTATGAGTCAAACTTGCCGTTCTTCTAAAATAAGATTCAGGGAGCATTGGCAGGCACATAACAAAACTTAATTGGGAATGCATCTGGCATAAACTGGCCACACTCTAAGCGATATTGAGAATTATATGCCTAAACAACACTGGCCAGAGAAGGGTGGCGCTCTCGACTTGATGAAAATTTACAAGGCCAAAGAACATAAACCCACTAGAGTACTCAATGGGCAACGCGATTTTCAGCCCAACGCCCGCATTGCTTTGTCTGATAATACACTACGGTAACCACTTTTTTTTTTCTTTATTGTGATTTTGAGCACCTTACACAAACGGGGGCTGTTAGCAGCATAGTACGCCGCTCTTCAGCCTTGAGTTTTACAATAACTAATACATATAGGTGGTACAGAGAATACAATCAAAACGGCGGGCAAACAATGTAGACACTAAAAAACAAAAAACATGGAGCCGTTCACGCTGGACGAGAAATATCACTAACACTAGTTGACACGGCACACATAAGAAGGATGACGGCGACGGCACACGTGAACAGTGGTGGCGTGATGGCGAAAGAACACTAAACACAAACAAAGACACACACACGAGACACTGATGGCGATGATCTCCAGAGCGCGGAAGTTCACTGAGCGTGTGCGAGTCCGGGGACCCGCCAAGAGAGGAGGAGGAAGGGGAGTGGGAGAGGGAGAGGGGAGAGCAGAGAAGCCATGGGCAGGGTAGAGAGGAGGAGGGTGGAAGGGGTAGGGGAAGCCCGGGGGAGGAGGGGCGGAGGAAGGGGGATGGGGAAAAGGAAAGAGAAGGGAGGGAGGGTGCCTAAAGGAAAGGACACAGGAAGTGGGGGGGGAGGATCAATGTTGATAGGAGGGGTAGATGGAGGGGAGGAGGGAGCTGGCGGAAACCACCTTGGGAGAGGGTAAGGAGGGTGGATAGATGGAGACTGGGTGGGACGTGGGAATACAGGCACGGCAGCGGGCGGGGTTGGGAGAGGATGGGTGAGACAAGCGGCTGAGGAGGATCGAGCTTGCTGGAGGTGTACAGCATCCGATAATCACTTAATGCCTCGCCGATTTATACCTAGCCTTCCTTGGTGATTTGTGTTGAGGGCAGTATGCATTTGCCTTATATCCATAAATTCGTCGCTCCATTCCAGTAACTGATTATATTCTACCTATTCATGGATTGTATGGCCAGACTATATAATTTTATTTATTGACTGTTAATATGTTGTATAACCGTTTTCTGTGGGAGACATATCACGATGTATGAAAAGCCATCTAGTGGTTAAGTTCTTATGAACGCTGCACGCCCACCTAACATCCTGGCGCCCGAGCCAACAGAGGGCGTTGATTATTGATATGTCTTTTCTTCAGTCATTTTCTCGTATAGACATTTTAGCTTTCATAAGTAACTTATAGGTTGCAACAGGCAATGTATTACGTATATTTAATTTTTGACTGTAAGTTCACCATAAAAATGTCAGACCTATTATCTTCACATATTTTCTTTCTAATAATTTTATGTGGTTAATCGTATTTTCTTTTGCTTTATCACAACTGTTATCTATACGAGTTATCAGAATTTAAAAGTCTACCACATGTCATTTACCTAATGTGTTTTAAATGAGTTTGTGGTTCTTACGTAAATGATGACTACATTTAAGCCCACAGTAGCGACATCTATGAAGGATGTAGGCAAACAGTTTTCTAGTAGCTACTGCTCTTCAGTAGGCTTTGTACAATAAAGTCAGTAGCAAAATGACTGTGTGGACAATGTGGCATACTTTACGCCGTATTTTAGATTAATGTGACGCTGTGTGCTGAGTATATGTTTTGACGATGCTATTAAGTCCTTATCACATTCGACATGGTGTAGAACAGGTACACTTTACATAATTTTATCTATACATTTCCCAGGTTGTATGATACTATATTCCAACTCCCATACTTTCTATCCCTCTCCTGGCGTGCCCCAAGGCTCTGTCCTTTCCCTCTCCTCTATCTCTTGTACATTGGTGAGATGCCCAAAACTCCCCCACCTGTTCATCTTCTCCAGTTTGCTGATGACACCGCCTTCCTAGCCCTTTATCCTACCTTTCAACGGTCCCAAACTACCCTCCAAACCCACCTTGACAAATTCACCACTTGGTGCAACCAGTGTTTCCTCCGTATCAACCCCTCCAAGACCCAGGCGATCATCATAGGCCGCACCACCTGCTCCTTCTGTCTGCGTGATTTCTACTTCACCATTTTCCAAGTCACTCCTACCCTCAAATACTTTGGCCTCACCCTCGACCGCCACCTCACTTGAACTCCCATCTCCTTACCATCCAAAACAAAGCTCACAACAGACTCCGCCTCCTGAAACTCCTGTCTGGCCGGACATGGGGTCTGCATCCTTCCACCATCCTTCACACCTACAAATCCTTGATCCACCCCATCCCCTTTCATGCTAGCGTAGCTTGGATTTCCGCCCCTCGCCAGTTCTATAAAGCCCTCCAAATCTTCGAACGCCATGCACTCCACCTCGACTTTCGCATCTGTCTTCCGTACCACACGTGCATCCTCTATGACCTCATCCCCACTTCTCCTTTTCCTTGAAAACATCCACACACTATATATTGTCTGCCGCCTTGATCCCCCTCACCTCCTGGTGTCTCCCTTCATCCCCAACCTGTTGCCACACTTTTACTGCTGTGGCCCACCCTCTCTCCATCTCCACACCCTCCACCTCCTTTCCCAACGCAACTTCCACCATCTACCCCTCCTGGATGATAAGCTTCACCCCGACATCTCCCCTTCCTACCAACTCTAACCCCATCTTCCTGCCTCCTCCTCAGGGCTGATGGGTCCCTCTCCTCCCCCTCCCTTTCCTGAGCGGCTTCCCCTTCCTACTCCCCCCTCTCTTGTGCTGCCTTTCAGTGACTCTGCACAACCTCCTGCCTTGTCGTCCCTTGTCATCTCCTGTCCCACCAGTCTCCTGCGTCTTTGGCTACCTGCAGATGCCCCTACTCTCTTCATCCTGCCACCTCCCCTGCTGCCCCTTGCTCTCCCCTCCTTTTCCATTCTCTCTGACCTCTCCCTTGGCAGGTCCCACCTGGCAGTTTTATACTTCACTCTCTGTGCTCCAAGTGTGTTTCAAGTGCGTTATTCTGGAGTGTTTTTAATACTGCGGCCGACTTTTAAACTGTGCTTGTGCATGCAGTGTCTTCTTTGTGTTTTAAAAATCGCCAACTGTGTTTTTTAACTTTGTGGTGACTTTTTTAATTGTCCCCGCATGAACATATCCCTGTCAGGGTATTTATACCTCCATTATCTCCCCTTACTCTGTTTTATGTTCCCCTGTTTTATCGCCTTATATATGGAGCATTTTATTCTTAATTTAGTTGTCATGTCATTTGGCTGAAGAGCGGAAGATTGTGCCGCTGACAGCCCTCCCCTGCCCATGTAGGGCAGGGGAATGAAATCACAATAAAGAAAAGAAAAAAAAGATACTATACTGTGATATGAAATGCTGTATTGTGTTCAAAGATAGACTGCCCACTAAGTATACATATTTTTTGTATTGTAGATCTGAAGATGGTCATTACTGACTGAAACTGGTCATTGTCAAAGGAATTAAATTGTGATCAAAGACTAGAATTAAAACAAAATTGGCAGTGTTGGATCACTGTTCATACTTTCGACTATGTCACAGCTGGTGAAGGAAGGAAATGACTGGTAGCAGCACGTGGTACCCTCTGCAGCAAACCGTATGGTGGCTTCTGTAGTATGTATATTGATGTAGATGTAGCAGTAGGAAATTATTCCTTTCTGCTTTAACCTACAAGGTATCAGCACTTCCATTCGTGTGTATTTACTAATTTGTTAAGGACCAAATTGGCGATATAAGCTGTAGCTCCATATCCACCAGTATATATCAGTATACATCAGATTTCATGCGTTGGTACAGGATGTATCTATGCCACTTATGTAGTCCTAGAATGACTGGATGTCCCAGAAACAAATCGTTTATGAAGCCGATAATTAAAGAGAGATAATTAAAGAGCTGTTCGTGGCTCTCATAGCTTTACCTCGACTACACATGAATTAACAAAGTATTTTCTTAAAATTGGGAAGACGAAATACTCTGAGACCTCAAGAACTATGCTATAATTTCAAATTCAATGAATGCAGGTGGTGACTGGTGTGGATAACACTGAACTACCAGTGTAATAATAAGTAAATATTATGAAGTACGGACACTAAATATTTATAGAAAAACAAAAAACCTGGTTGAAGCCTACCTTGCATAGAATCAGTTTGGGTTCCAGAGAAATACAGTAAAACGCCATCCGATACTGGCCATACAACATATCTAGGAAGACAGATTAAAGAAAGGCAAACCTTTCTTTATAGTAGATTTAGAGAAAACATTGCACAATATTGGCTTAGAGATAACTTTGCGCAATGTTCGCTTTAATACAATCTTTGGAATTCTGGAACACCTGAGATAAAATATGGGATCCAAAAGATTATTTACAACTTATACACAAACAAGACGGCGGTTGTATGAGTCGCAGGACGTGAAATTAATTATTGGTTGAGAAGCATGTGGGCCAGGGTTGAAGCCGAAATCTAATGTTATTCGATAGGTGGACTGAACAAGCAGTAAGAGACCTGAGAGAAATCTGTGGACAGAATTAAGATGCAGGTAGAAAAATAAAAAATAAAATTCAGACTTGCCAATGACATTTTAATTCTGTCAGCAATGGACTTGGACAAGAAGTTTAGTGGGTAATGTTGCAAAGTGAACATCAATAAAAGTAAAACTACAACAATGGAAAGGATTGGAATTAAATCAGGTAATGCCAAGGGAATTAGATTACGAAATGAGAACCTAAAAATAGTTGATGTTTACGGCTACTTGGGCAACAAAATAACTAATAGCACCGCAGCAGAAAGATATAAAATGCAGAGTAGCTATTGCACGAAAGATAGGAAAATATGAGTTTTTGTAATGGGATAATGCAGAAAAATGTTGGAGAGCAGATGGGTGGATCGAATAACTAATAGGGAGGTGCTGAATCGACATGTGTAAATCAGAAGTTTATGACACAATAAGACCAATTTCAAAGGAAAAAACTGAAAGAACAAGCAAAAACCCCAGTTCTCGATCTTTACACTTATTCAGTTGTATCAATGACCTGAATAATCTATTTCCGTTTCAAAAGTAAAGGGTCTGATGAGTCATCTTCTCTTGGCTGAAAGACAGTACATACCTTCCAGTCACCAGATCGCAGGATCTTTACAATCCGCTGCAAGCCAAGCCCCATCTCAACACAGATATTCAGTGGTTTACGGATATAACTTTCCAGACGTATTAAATTTACACTTTTGCTGTCAGAAATGTAAATATTCGTCCATCGGAAGTAAGATAATATTCGTAATTTTAGAATAGCTAGAAACTGAGTTCTTTCGATTAAGGTTAACCACCAATACTTCCTGAGTGTGTTGGTAGAAGAAAAATGTGGACGTCACTAGAAGTTTCCTCTATCAATTTTTTTTTCTTTCCCGCTATGTCACCTGAGCAGATCAGCACATCTTCGAATCTGATACCATTAAGTTATTCAGAAACTTTTTTCCAGGGACTGGCAGAAAAAAGTGGAATTTACTGGATGCTTTCTGTGTTTTCTTCCGTTTCCTGTTCGGTTACCTGACCAGAGCAGCGTAGTGTTACATTTCCGTCTCAAGCTAAATAGGAAAAATTGTCTGCAACTAACGTGTAGGTTACTAATGAATACATCGATGAGAAAATCGTGCTGGTATTTGCTTACGCCTCTAGTTTCAGAAATGAGATATATACGAAAGCAGATGTAGAGAAAGATGTAAAAGGTAGAAAGATGTGAAAGGTAGAAAAATAGGCAGCTGAGTACAGATAAAATGTAAGGATGCGAAACAGCTATCCAGTCATTTACAGACAAATTAGCGGTCGTCAGAAGTATGTTGGTGAAGGTTAGGAGTATGTCCTCTGCTACTGGTCCCCTACAGTAATAACGGTGTCTTGCCAAGGGCCGTTAGGACACTGCTATGGGCGGGGATACGACCGCGGAGGTAATGAAGTGCCCAGAGCGATAACCGCGCCAGTACGAGCTACGACTGATGAGGAGTCCACTGCAAGGCGAACACGAGCACGGTATTGCCTTGTAGGTCCCAAGGCATCTGCGTCTCTCAGTTTATTAAGGAAGTTGTGTCCTTGATTCTGTGGTCGACGATCATGAGACTGCTTCATATACTGTAGCATGAGCTGAGTCTAATTAATTTTGTTGATCAGTTGTTCCATGTAATTTGCTGAATGTGAATTTCCTCCTGCTGTGGGAATAATGTGTAATGTATCACTCATTGTGAGATACGAAAATCTGTGCTGGACGGGAACTCGGACGCGGACGACTTGACCATTTCGCCTGGCTGTGAGCGCTTCCTGACCCGAACCAAACCTCCATATTTCATAGTTCACTTCCTCATATTGTAGTCTTAAGTGAGGTCCGATTTTCGTTGGTCACCCTCACTATCGTAGAAACGTCGAATCTCTTTTTACACCAGCCAAGAAGCCATTACGTTTTACAGTGGAGGTCCACCAGTTTTACTGACCACCTCACGAAGTGCTGGATTAATTTGCATTAAAACAGAGATCATACAGAGAAATTAGAGGCTCGTTATTTTGTTTACCGGCTGTGAAACGAGGGAGTGACGTCAATATTGACTTGACATCGAAGACTACAATTTTTTCCCACAAACGCAGGCAATGTTTCCAACATGACCTGTTGATGGAACAGACGGGTTTTCATCACCATCTAAGACTAAGTTCCTTCTAAAGATGAATGGGTCTACAGCCGCAGTAAGGAAGTCACTTTCCTTAATATGCTTACAGCATGTTATGCTTCACACATGTCAGAGGGGCGAAGGCACCAAACGGTGGGGTTATTATTAATATTTTCGCATATTCACAGTAGGCACGGGAACAACTGTACCGGATGTGAAGTCCAGTAGTAGAACGGGAAAACGTTAACTCTTGTGTAGGTGTTCTCGATAAATAGTTCAAATGGCTGTAAGCACTATAAGACTTAACATCTGCGGTCATCAGTCCCCTAGACTTGGAACTACTTAAAACTAACTAACCTAACGACATCACACACATCCATTCCAGAGGCAGGATTTGAACCTGCGACCATAGCAGCAGCGTGGTTCCAGACTGAAGTGCCTAGAACCGCTCGGTCACAGCGGGCGGCGTAGGTATTCTCTTTGCGCCGGCACACGTAACGCATTAAAATACGTGAGCATAACGAACTCAGATAATACGTGAGGTACTGAAATTCTTATTGGCTTCACTGAATCTCTGTCTTCTCGAACTTAACATAATAAGAATGGTGTTACCGAAAAAATAACGCACCATTTGTCCATGCTTTTAGCAGCATTGTTCCTCGCTGCATTATGAGACTGAGAAGAATTAAGACAGCGAAGCACGGACAGAAAAACAGAAATATCTGCAGAAAGAGCGCATGAGTTGTAGGTAGAAGGAAGTTAGGGAACAAATCACCACTAAATGTAAACTATGCCTAAGATAGATTGATTGTTTTGAAAGTGATACAAAACCCTGTATATTTAAATACAGAAATGTAGGTAAAAAGTTAAGAGTTATCGGAAAAATTATGAGCTTTAACCTTGTTTAAGCCGGACGCTATGTTCTTCGTCGTCCATTGTTATAGTCCCCTATTGGTTCTTATTCCTAATGCACCCGCTTTCCTCTGTGCTTTTTATCAATTTTTTGATAATTTCAGCGAATTTCCATACTTGTAGTTGCTCTTCTATAGAGACATACCTTCTGAAGGTTCCTTGAATTTTCCTACATCTTGGACGAATTATCAAGCGCTATGTCAGACTTGTCTAACTGGTTACTTTATGTTTCCTGAAGTTAAACAGGTCATGAACTAATAGACTATAATATGTTTTAGTTTTGGATGATCAGTCTTCTAACTGGTTTGATGCGAACCGCCACGAATTTCTCTCCTGTTACAAGCTCTTCTTTACAGAGTAATACGTGCAACCAACATCATCGATTATTTTCTGGATGTATTCCGATCTCTGCCTCCCGCTACAGATTTTGCCCTCTATAGTTTAGTATCTTGTAGGTTACTCCACGACGACTTAACACATATGCTATCGTTCTGTCCGTCTTGTCAATGTTTTACGCATGCTCCTACCTTCGCTGATTCTGTGGAAAATCTGGCCAATCCTTATCTCATTAATCAACCTGAATTTCAACATTCTTCCGTAGGACTATATCGCAAACAACTCTCTTATTTCTTGTTTTGTCACTGACCATGATTCATTACCATAATGGTCTCTGCTCCAAACGTACATTCTCAGAACTTTCTTCATCAATTTACCGTCTATGTTTGACACTAGTAGGTTTATCTTCGCTAGGAATTCCTTTTCTGCCAGAGTTAGTCTGCTTTTAATGTCCTCCTTGATTTGTTCGTCATGGGTTATTTTGCTTGCAAGGGTAGCAGAATTCCTTAAGTTCGTCTACTTTGTAACCAACAATTTTAATATTTTCTAGATATTGTCATTTCTGCTACTTCTGATTTATTTTGTCTTTTTTCGCCTTACTTTGAATCCAAATTCTGTAGTCTGTGTGACTGTTCTTTCCGTTTTGTAAAGCTTCGGATAGCAAAGTTATTAGCAAATTTTTTTATTGATAGTTTTTCAAAATGAATTTGAAGCCAACACACATAACTTTCTTTTAGTACAGTCGTTTTTCTTTAATTTACAGACTAAACAGAAGTAACGAAAGACTGCATTCCCGTCATACACACTTTTTAGTTCGAACATTTCATTCTTTGTCTCCCAGTCTCATTGTTCCCTCTTGCTTCTACTATATACTCCATATCATCCATATTTCCCTGCAGTCTCTCACAATTTCTACCATGTTGCACCATTTCACTTGTTCAACGTCCGTACTAGATCGATAGATCGTATGAGCTTGTCTTGACTTTTCTTCTGCTAAGATGGTTATGAGACATTTTACGCAGATATCTGCCATTGCTGTCATCGGATACGTGTGGATGATATTTTTCCGAAGTTTGACGTTATGCCGCTTTCTCATACATTCTACACACGTACTTGATAGTTGTTTGGTTGATTTTTCCCCAAATGAATTTAGAAATTCTGATTAAATATTACTTATCTCTTCTGCTTTATTTCATCTCAGGTCATAAAGAGCTCTTATAAATTGTGACCAACACTTGATCTCATTTGTCTTCCTCATCGACTCCTGTTTCTGCTTCTATCAAGTCATCAGGTAAGTCCTGCCGTTCACAGAGGTCTTCGACGTACTACATCTACCTATCTATTCAGTACTCTGTATTTCGTAGGGCAATTCATGTTGCACAGTTAATGTTCCCACGCTTGCTTTTAATTTTATCGAAAGTTTTTTGACTTCCTATATGCTGATTCATTCTTTACGACGATCATTTTTTTTCCATTTGTTCCCATTTTCTTCCTGCAGCCATTTCACTTTGGCATTCATTCGTTAGAGATTTATGTTTCTGTTATCCTGTCTTTCACTGACGTTTTTGTACTTTCTCATTTCACCAGTCAGTCTATGTTCTATTACCCGTCGCTTCTTCGCAGGTAGATTCCTTGTTCCTATGTCTCGCTGTCCAACATGTTCGATTGTATTTTTTACAGATATCCACTCCTCCGGAATGCAACTGTCTATAATGATATTTCTCACCACAGTTCCCATATCTTTACCAAATTCAAAACATCTCATTATTCCTTAGTACGCCAGTATCACTTTCTTCCACAACGGTACTTCCTTACGATTCTCTTAAGCTTCAGCCTGCTCTTGTCATTACTAAATTACGATCTGAGTCAGTTTCTGGTTATGGGTACGCTTTGCAATCCAATATCTGATTTCGACGCTACGGTCGCAGGTTCGAATCCTGCCTCGGGCATGGATGTGTGTGATGTCCTTAGGTTAGTTAGGTTTAAGTAGTTCTGAGTTCTAGGGGACTGATGACCACAGCAGTCCCTTAGTGCTCACAGCCATTTGAACCATTTTTTACAATTTCGAAATCTCTGTCTGACGATGATGTATCCGAATATTAGCTTTTCATGTCAAATTTATTGCAGAACGCAATTTGTCTTTCTCCTCTCTCATTCATAATCCCTAAATAATATTATTCCGCGTTGTTTTCTTCTATTCCTTCTGCTACAATCACGTGCCTACCCCCATGAGTTTTAGATTTTTATGCTAATTTAAATACGAATATGCCCGTTAAGTACCCTGAGATACATCCTCTACCTCTTCATCTTATGCTTCCACCGTCGGCATTTATATCCGAACAGTTATTGCCGGCTTGGTTTGCTGTGGAGTCTGACGGGAACAGCCTTATCTCTGAACTGCTCACAATGCTCACTGTCTGCCCTACTTCCCTATTCGTATCGAATCGTACTCCTGTTATAACGATTTGTGCTGCTGTTGATATAATGGGCGATCAAAATGAAAGGCTCCAAAATCCAGAATCAGTACGCTAATCAGGCAAAATCTCCATGAGAATTGAGGCAATTAGCTCACCGACGCACCAGGTTGAAGTTACCTTTTGGCATCGTGTACTGCTGCGTGAAGAATTCCGTAACTGCTTGCTGCACATCTCTGTTCGAGAGGAATCGTTGACCCTTCAAGGGCAATTTTAAGAGCCAGAAAGTGCGATAATCGCATGGGAAAGGATTGTCACTACAGGGCAGTTGCTCGAGTGTCTGATAGTTGAGCTGGCGTAACTTCTGCGTTACGACATTTGCAAAATGGTGACGTGCGTTATCACGAAGCAGCCACACTCCTTGTCGCGCACATTCCCCAACAGTGGATTTCCGTAGATATGCTCTCCCATACACGTTCTTCATTATCCGATAGATGTCTACTGTTGATTCTCCCACGGTAGCCAACAAAAAATTAAAGTTCTTTGGGTCTGTCTGGACGCATTTGGTAACAACGTTGTCATACGTGACGACTCCCCATTTACCGCAGGCCCCTCGCAGAGACACGAATTGTACAATAATCCCTTGCCTATATGTATCAGCATCGTAATTGCGTTACGTTACATATATGCTGTAGGAACACCCTAAAATGGAAACTTTTTGACTAGCTCTTACTAAACCCAATAATTATCAGATCATAAATTCTTTTCTTCTTTCCACTCCGCTTCTCTAGAATTAGCATTTTCGTTTCCAGATTCTCTGGTTTTCCTACTATGTTATGGCATTCCCCGCTCAGACTTAACAGACTGTTACCCCTTCGCTGGCTATTTCTCACGGTCACGTCCCGTTGGCAGGCACCTCCCGCAGATCCGGATGGGGGACTTAGCTGGCGTAAGCTTACTGTAGAATAATTTTCGCACTTATCTGCCTTTGATTTACTCGTGACTGAGAGGGTGAAAGTGACATGGTAAGTCTCTAGTGTCAGACTGTGCATTAACAAAAGAAGGTGTTAAGCTGCCACTTGCTCCCAATGATTTTACAAACTCTAAAGGAATATTATTTATGCCTTCTGACTTTTTTGATCGCAAGGCTTCCTAAACATGTCAGATTAAGACTCAATACCTGATATTTTCTATCACTTCAGTAGGCAGTTCCTGCTCGTCCTACATGCTCTCAATATAGTGTATTGCCAATAATTTTAAAGCATTAAAAGCTGAAAGTCAATAAAACAATTTTTAAGAGTCCATGGATGGACAGATTGCACAGATGTTGGCAGCAAGCGAAACTAGTGCTTTCACCAAGGAAATAATGGGTTTGCTTCCCCTTTCTCATTATGCCTGTTTTGGCGACCCTTGCCGAGCTTTGCTATGAACTCGAAAGCGTCAAATAATTTATTTACCTGTGTAGCTAAGCAACCGCACCTTCACGTCCCACTAGGAACCGACGTAACGGCGTTGCACATGAGTTCGCTCTTAGTCGTTTGCCCCCCCACATCTGCACAATGGGAGTCCGTGGACAAGTTGTGTCACTTATTTGGCACATGGATATTACGGGTATTTGCTAAAGTTCAATTTAACTTTGAATACAACTGTGATTCCTTGTTCTACAAAATTTAGTGACCGAAACGCCGTTGCTCGGATGTTGAGAAAGATGGATTTGTAAGTTTATCTTGTAACGGAACATATTAAAGGCTTTACTTTAATGAAGTATGTGATACCCTCCAAATTCAACCAGTTTAACGAGTATTTATGATTATAGAAGAGTTATTGTGTATGTTAACAATGATTGCACAACATGTCTCCATAAACAGTCAACCCATTAAATTATACTGAATAACTGACCCACACAAAAGTTAATATCACTTGATCACTGATACAGCAAATGTCATTATGTAAAAACACTAAGTTTATCTTAAATAATTAATATGAAGTACGAAAAATAGTAGCCAACTTAGGTATTTTGGATCCCCTTAAATAAAAATCACCCAGTGACACTTATTTGTTCACTAGGAGCGTTTTCACTCAGTATTCACGTAATCAATCCTATTTTAGACGAAAACCAATGTAATTCTTAATAATTCATGTTACTTACTTATTTATGCAAATTAGAGAAGTCAATTGACAAACTTCTAAAAAATGGACTTTTTGTAACAGAGAATTATTCTGTCCAGTCAACAAATCTGTCTGTCATTTTCATAACATGTTAAATTATGTCACTCGATGCAAATTAATAACGTATCTGCACAAATTATGATAACAGATGTACATGAGACTTATAAACGATATCTCTTTTTAGTAGTTCTTTGACAATGTTATAAATACAAGCAGAAAGAAGGGTCGAGAAGGCAGTCAGAATGTCACTTTGGTAGAGTGTGTTTGTGTGTTATTGTCTGAGGTGGATAAACAATGCAAAGAACATGCAACGGAAATACTACTTTGTCTTGTGTCATGGTCTTTGGTGGACAGTGGAATTAAGATTGCCACCTGAGTAATAAATATTTGAGGTTTACATATTTGTTGGTTTCGCTCGTTCTTTATCATCAAAAGCACATAAAAAACACGGGACCTCATGTTTTTAACCCTAGACAACCAGATTTAGAGCCAGCATCAGCATCGAGACACAGCAGCGATCCAGCAAGCAGCAGCGATTACTACAACGCATTTTAATGGCGCCAACCAAACATCAAGTGCTAACAAGCTCCGTAAACGGGAGTGAAATAGTGCGATTACAGCAATTAGCTATATCAACGACTAGGCGACCATTACAAAAGTGGGGGCTCGTCCGGGATCTTTAAGTGCATCGATGATAATAGTGCAGCGATAAATTTCGTAAGAGCTTATCATTCCAAAAAAGTTTATTTGTGCAGTGTGGCAACAGTGAAGATATGTCAAAGTGAAAAACAAAAAACGTGTGTATGTGCGATTACGAAAAACTATCATCACACCGCTCGGAAGATTAACGTCTGGATTGTCAATGGAATTCATGAATCAAGATAAAACCGTATAGATTTGAAGAAAGCCAACAAGAACACCGATCACGACATCATAGCATAGCTACATAAAGCAAGGTATTTTGTTGTTAACTTGTCTCTACCTGAGAGTGATGAGATAGTAGGAAATGTAAAAATTGAACCAGGGGATGGTGAACAATTAAACTTAACAGAGTGGCTAGCAGGTTTTGCAACTCAAATAAGCTCGCAACTTAAACAGTCAATTGAACAAGTAAGTTTGGATTTTAAACAATCAAGTGAACAAGTACGTTTGGATGTTAAACAATCAAGAGAACAAGTAAGTTTGAAACTTAAAGAAAACACAGATAGACTGGATAAGTGAAGTTTGAATTTTGATCTATTAACTACTCATCTCAATGAGATGTGTGAGGAAATTAAAACTACCCTCAGTAAGGACACTAGCGAACAGCTGATACACTTCAGAAAAGAATTTCAAATTAAAGTTGAAAGTTTAAATGAAAATATACAAGCTAACACAGACAGCATTGCTGTCATCTACAACATAGTAGATACTGAAGTTGAAAGATTAGATCAGAGAATAGACAAAACATCAGAAAACCTTAAACAAGAATACAACCTGTATACCACTAATGTAGATACAAAAGTAGAAAATATACACACTAAATATACACAATTGGAAAATGCATTGATGTCAAAACAAATGTTTTACAATCAAAATACAATGTATGGGCACATCCAAGTGAAATGCTTTCCTGGTGAAAATCTGCACCCTATTGACTTTATTCACCAATGTAAGGATATGTTTGTTGTAGGAATGTCAGATAACATAAAAATTAAGTTAGTAAAACGGTTTCTAGAAGGGGAGGCCCTATCCTGGGCAAATGAGAATAATGATTCTTGGAATACTTTTGAAGAGTTTGAAGCTAAATTCATTTGTAAATTTTGGTCACAATCAATACAAGGCAGATTAAAGTCAGAATTTCTAAATGGACCAGTGTATAGAGGGAAAATACGGGGAATGCAAAAATTTTGCAGAGACCAATTGAAAAAACTTGCTCATTTGAATAACTCATTTGATGTTATGACACAAATTGATGTTTTAAAAAGAAGGTTACCAGAGAGATTGCAGTGGGAATTGGTCCATGGACCAGACGATTCAATGGAAGAGTTCCTGAAATTTGTAGATAGATTAGATAGGGCCTTGGAAAGAGAGAATAACCAAAGTTTTTGCTCTGGCAACAATCAGTATGGGGGGTGGAACAGGAATGTAAATAGAGATTATTATGGGAGGAGAGACTTTGAAAAGTCTGGAAATAATACTCCAAATAGGGGAGATAGGAGATATGAAAATGATTTCAGAAACAATACATAGGAGGGAGGATGGAGGAGAGATAACAGGAATGATAGAAATAGGTATTGGGGAAGAGAACAAGATAGATGGGGGTTTGTTGAAACTAGTGAACAGAACGACAACTACAAACAGACAGACCGAGGGAACCAGCCGGGAAACGGTGGACAGTCCCACTAGATGTCTGTAGTTTTGGGGCTAGTCAATATTATGATAGGACAACACATAACCGAAACTGGAAAAGGAGAGGATACAATGTAAAGAGTAAATACCATGAAAATACTGATGTTGTTAGAATGAATAAATTAGAATTTAATAAAAGGTTTTGGGATACTATGAGTAAAAGTGATACAGTTAATAAAAACAGGGTTCAAGCACAGGTAGTTAGTGAAAGTGCAGAAGTTGAAGGTATTGCAGAGTTCCATAGTTGGGCTGAAAAAGATACTGGTGTTAATAACAAGTCAGACACACCACAAATAGAATCTATTTTGGGGGGTTTATTTGATAAGAAGGGGGATGCCGAAGTGTTTAATGGAGCCAAAGACTCGATTGCTGAGATTCAGATACATAGGGGGGAAACTGAAGATGGGGTTGTTGTGGAGGAGGAGCAAGAAGTAATAGAGGGACATTTAAATAATGATCCTAAATCAAGTGATGTTATTGATGAGAGTGTGGAGGAAGAAATAAAAGTATTCGTAGAATTGAAAAGTGATTATGTAGTAAAGGTAAGTGATGTGACAAAGATGGGTAATAATGAGGTTAATTTAAGTGAAATGCAGACTAGGGAATGTGTATCTGGGGACAAGCTATTGCCTATTAGGAACTATGAAACACTAATCTATGAGAATGGTAATAATAATAATAAAGAAAATATAAAGGGATGGAATGTAAATGTGTGTTTTCAAGAAAAAGGGGAAAAGTTTTTAGAAGTTTTGTGGAACAACTATGGAAACAGTATAAACAAAGATGCCTTTTGGAAAGAATTAGCAAAGGTAAGTGCAACCTTGTATCCTACATGGTGGACAAGAATCCGTAGTGGACTTTATAAAAAATGTGGTGAAAACAGTAGTTTGTTAAGTGACAACACAGAGTTAAGAGGAACAGATGAAAACAAAGGTTTATGTTTAAATGTCAATGCTTTGCAAACAGAGAGGGATGTGTCTAAGTGTAGGAAAGAGGAAACAGACTTAGGAACTAAAGAAATTGAAAATGATCTATTGTTTGTAAATACTGAAATAGACAATGATGTTGAGCTAGCTTGTCCATATGTTAAAGTAAACATTTACATTGATCCATTTGAAATAAAAGAAAGCCCACATCCTAATGCATATAGACTTATCTTTCCCAGATCAAGAAGGTTATTTAGATTAAGAAACATCACTGAATTGAAACCACATAAACATGATTAAGCACATTTCCCTGTTTGTATACAGTTACTTACCCATTTTCCGTAAAGCATTTTATCAGTAAATATTTTTACTGGGTGTGTCAAATAGCAACTACCACTCATCCTACAGACCCCGGAAAAGTTCCAGATCTCTGAGACAATGTTTTTATATTGTCACTATTGAATATTAAATTTGGAGACATCTTCTTTACTTGCAAGGGGCAAGTTTAACCATGCACCCAAAGAGGTGACAAACATTTATTACTTTCTGTTTGTATTGTTGAATATGGGACATACTTGCACCAAATATAAAAGACAATGTAAAAATTTTTGTGCAAGACCCATCATTTTGTTACTATTGTTTTCTTAGGCATAAGATTTGTGTACAATTTTCTACAGCTAATCAGATGTTCACCAAGTTTGATGGTTGTGCTATGTTGTGACCAATTTAAGTGTCCAATTTTAGTATTAATTTGTTCTTGTACTATCTTGACTATGTGTCTCAATGGGAGACAAGTTTTTTAAATATTTTCTTTTTTTTAAATGCATATTATATTCATACATGTGACTTCTCTAGTGTTTGTGTTTATATATCATGTCCATACTTCTAATTATGTTCTTTGTTTTCATTTCCTTTATGTGGCTCAAAAAGAGCAGACAGTTGCAATATTTTCCTATGGACATCTGACCTGTCCATCTATGTAATATATTTATGTTCCTTCTATTATCTTGATTATTCTGTGACTCAATGAGAGCTGACTTTGAAATAATTTACATATATTTTTTTATATATCTTAAGATCGCATGTGATATATTTGTGTCTGTTTTTGATCATTTTCCATGTGGAGCATGGGAGCAAAGATTAAGTTTTTTTTTTACTTTCATATATTACTAAATATTTTTATTATGCTGTCATACTGAGGGCCATAACACAAAGTGCATTTGAAACAACATAACTAAAATATTTGCAGGAAAAAGTCATTTTGAAACGGTGTAACGGTCATGGTATACATACACATTATGCATAGTAAAACAAAAAAAAATAAAAAAACAAAAAAAATTATTAAAGTAGTACTTTTCCAAATTTTAAGCATTTGACACATTTCTCCTAGTCGGCTAATATCATTAACATTCTGTAAATGATATTACCCGAGGGGGGTATTGTAACGGAACATATTAAAGGCTTTACTTTAATGAAGTATGTGATACCCTCCAAATTCAACCAGTTTAACGAGTATTTATGATTATAGAAGAGTTATTGTGTATGTTAACAATGATTGCACAACATGTCTCCATAAACAGTCAACCCATTAAATTATACTGAATAACTGACCCACACAAAAGTTAATATCACTTGATCACTGATACAGCAAATGTCATTATGTAAAAACACTAAGTTTATCTTAAATAATTAATATGAAGTACGAAAAATAGTAGCCAACTTAGGTATTTTGGATCCCCTTAAATAAAAATCACCCAGTGAAACCTATTTGTTCACTAGGAGCGTTTTCACTCAGTATTCACGTAATCAATCCTATTTTTGACGAAAACCAATGTAATTCTTATTAATTCATGTTACTTACTTATTTATGCAAATTAGAGAAGTCAATTGACAAACTTCTAAAAAATGGACTTTTTGTAACAGAGAATTATTCTGTCCAGTCAACAAATCTGTCTGTCATTTTCATAACATGTTAAATTATGTCACTCGATGCAAATTAATAACTTATCTGCACAAATTATGATAACAGATGTACATGTGACTTATAAACGATATCTCTTTTTAGTAGTTCTTTGACAATGTTATAAATACAAGCAGAAAGAAGGGTCGAGAAGGCAGTCGGAATGTCACTTTGGTAGAGTGTGTTTGTGTGTTATTGTTTGAGGTGGATAAACAATGCAAAGAACATGCAACGGAAATACTACTTTGTCTTGTGTCATGGTCTTTGGTGGACAGTGGAATTAAGATTGCCACCTGAGTAATAAATATTTGAGGTTTACATATTTGTTGGTTTCGCTCGTTCTTTATCATCAAAAGCACATAAAAAACACGGGACCTCATGTTTTTAACCCTAGACAACCAGATTTAGAGCCAGCATCAGCATCGAGACACAGCAGCGATCCAGCAAGCAGCAGCGATTACTACAACGCATTTTAATGGCGCCAACCAAACATCAAGTGCTAACAAGCTCCGTAAACGGGAGTGAAATAGTGCGATTACAGCAATTAGCTATATCAACGACTAGGCGACCATTACAAAAGTGGGGGCTCGTCCGGGATCTTTAAGTGCATCGATGATAATAGTGCAGCGATAAATTTCGTAAGAGCTTATCATTCCAAAAAAGTTTATTTGTGCAGTGTGGCAACAGTGAAGATATGTCAAAGTGAAAAACAAAAAACGTGTGTATGTGCGATTACGAAAAACTATCATCACACCGCTCGGAAGATTAACGTCTGGATTGTCAATGGAATTCATGAATCAAGATAAAACCGTATAGATTTGAAGAAAGCCAACAAGAACACCGATCACGACATCATAGCATAGCTACATAAAGCAAGGTATTTTGTTGTTAACTTGTCTCTACCTGAGAGTGATGAGATAGTAGGAAATGTAAAAATTGAACCAGGGGATGGTGAACAATTAAACTTAACAGAGTGGCTAGCAGGTTTTGCAACTCAAATAAGCTCGCAACTTAAACAGTCAATTGAACAAGTAAGTTTGGATTTTAAACAATCAAGTGAACAAGTACGTTTGGATGTTAAACAATCAAGAGAACAAGTAAGTTTGAAACTTAAAGAAAACACAGATAGACTGGATAAGTGAAGTTTGAATTTTGATCTATTAACTACTCATCTCAATGAGATGTGTGAGGAAATTAAAACTACCCTCAGTAAGGACACTAGCGAACAGCTGATACACTTCAGAAAAGAATTTCAAATTAAAGTTGAAAGTTTAAATGAAAATATACAAGCTAACACAGACAGCATTGCTGTCATCTACAACATAGTAGATACTGAAGTTGAAAGATTAGATCAGAGAATAGACAAAACATCAGAAAACCTTAAACAAGAATACAACCTGTATACCACTAATGTAGATACAAAAGTAGAAAATATACACACTAAATATACACAATTGGAAAATGCATTGATGTCAAAACAAATGTTTTACAATCAAAATACAATGTATGGGCACATCCAAGTGAAATGCTTTCCTGGTGAAAATCTGCACCCTATTGACTTTATTCACCAATGTAAGGATATGTTTGTTGTAGGAATGTCAGATAACATAAAAATTAAGTTAGTAAAACGGTTTCTAGAAGGGGAGGCCCTATCCTGGGCAAATGAGAATAATGATTCTTGGAATACTTTTGAAGAGTTTGAAGCTAAATTCATTTGTAAATTTTGGTCACAATCAATACTAGGCAGATTAAAGTCAGAATTTCTAAATGGACCAGTGTATAGAGGGAAAATACGGGGAATGCAAAAATTTTGCAGAGACCAATTGAAAAAACTTGCTCATTTGAATAACTCATTTGATGTTATGACACAAATTGATGTTTTAAAAAGAAGGTTACCAGAGAGATTGCAGTGGGAATTGGTCCATGGACCAGACGATTCAATGGAAGAGTTCCTGAAATTTGTAGATAGATTAGATAGGGCCTTGGAAAGAGAGAATAACCAAAGTTTTTGCTCTGGCAACAATCAGTATGGGGGGTGGAACAGGAATGTAAATAGAGATTATTATGGGAGGAGAGACTTTGAAAAGTCTGGAAATAATGCTCCAAATAGGGGAGATAGGAGATATGAAAATGATTTCAGAAACAATACATAGGAGGGAGGATGGAGGAGAGATAACAGGAATGATAGAAATAGGTATTGGGGAAGAGAACAAGATAGATGGGGGTTTGTTGAAACTAGTGAACAGAACGACAACTACAAACAGACAGACCGAGGGAACCAGCCGGGAAACGGTGGACAGTCCCACTAGATGTCTGTAGTTTTGGGGCTAGTCAATATTATGATAGGACAACACATAACCGAAACTGGAAAAGGAGAGGATACAATGTAAAGAGTAAATACCATGAAAATACTGATGTTGTTAGAATGAATAAATTAGAATTTAATAAAAGGTTTAGGGATACTATGAGTAAAAGTGATACAGTTAATAAAAACAGGGTTCAAGCACAGGTAGTTAGTGAAAGTGCAGAAGTTGAAGGTATTGCAGAGTTCCATAGTTGGGCTGAAAAAGATACTGGTGTTAATAACAAGTCAGACACACCACAAATAGAATCTATTTTGGGGGGTTTATTTGATAAGAAGGGGGATGCCGAAGTGTTTAATGGAGCCAAAGACTCGATTGCTGAGATTCAGATACATAGGGGGGAAACTGAAGATGGGGTTGTTGTGGAGGAGGAGCAAGAAGTAATAGAGGGACATTTAAATAATGATCCTAAATCAAGTGATGTTATTGATGAGAGTGTGGAGGAAGAAATAAAAGTATTCGTAGAATTGAAAAGTGATTATGTAGTAAAGGTAAGTGATGTGACAAAGATGGGTAATAATGAGGTTAATTTAAGTGAAATGCAGACTAGGGAATGTGTATCTGGGGACAAGCTATTGCCTATTAGGAACTATGAAACACTAATCTATGAGAATGGTAATAATAATAATAAAGAAAATATAAAGGGATGGAATGTAAATGTGTGTTTTCAAGAAAAAGGGGAAAAGTTTTTAGAAGTTTTGTGGAACAACTATGGAAACAGTATAAACAAAGATGCCTTTTGGAAAGAATTAGCAAAGGTAAGTGCAACCTTGTATCCTACATGGTGGACAAGAATCCGTAGTGGACTTTATAAAAAATGTGGTGAAAACAGTAGTTTTTTAAGTGACAACACAGAGTTAAGAGGAACAGATGAAAACAAAGGTTTATGTTTAAATGTCAATGCTTTGCAAACAGAGAGGGATGTGTCTAAGTGTAGGAAAGAGGAAACAGACTTAGGAACTAAAGAAATTGAAAATGATCTATTGTTTGTAAATACTGAAATAGACAATGATGTTGAGCTAGCTTGTCCATATGTTAAAGTAAACATTTACATTGATCCATTTGAAATAAAAGAAAGCCCACATCCTAATGCATATAGACTTATCTTTCCCAGATCAAGAAGGTTATTTAGATTAAGAAACATCACTGAATTGAAACCACATAAACATGATTAAGCACATTTCCCTGTTTGTATACAGTTACTTACCCATTTTCCGTAAAGCATTTTATCAGTAAATATTTTTACTGGGTGTGTCAAATAGCAACTACCACTCATCCTACAGACCCCGGAAAAGTTCCAGATCTCTGAGACAATGTTTTTATATTGTCACTATTGAATATTAAATTTGGAGACATCTTCTTTACTTGCAAGGGGCAAGTTTAACCATGCACCCAAAGAGGTGACAAACATTTATTACTTTCTGTTTGTATTGTTGAATATGGGACATACTTGCACCAAATATAAAAGACAATGTAAAAATTTTTGTGCAAGACCCATCATTTTGTTACTATTGTTTTCTTAGGCATAAGATTTGTGTACAATTTTCTACAGCTAATCAGATGTTCACCAAGTTTGATGGTTGTGCTATGTTGTGACCAATTTAAGTGTCCAATTTTAGTATTAATTTGTTCTTGTACTATCTTGACTATGTGTCTCAATGGGAGACAAGTTTTTTAAATATTTTCTTTTTTTTAAATGCATATTATATTCATACATGTGACTTCTCTAGTGTTTGTGTTTATATATCATGTCCATACTTCTAATTATGTTCTTTGTTTTCATTTCCTTTATGTGGCTCAAAAAGAGCAGACAGTTGCAATATTTTCCTATGGACATCTGACCTGTCCATCTATGTAATATATTTATGTTCCTTCTATTATCTTGATTATTCTGTGACTCAATGAGAGCTGACTTTGAAATAATTTACATATATTTTTTTATATATCTTAAGATCGCATGTGATATATTTGTGTCTGTTTTTGATCATTTTCCATGTGGAGCATGGGAGCAAAGATTAAGTTTTTTTTTTACTTTCATATATTACTAAATATTTTTATTATGCTGTCATACTGAGAGCTATAACACAAAGTGCATTTGAAACAACATAACTAAAATATTTGCAGGAAAAAGTCATTTTGAAACGGTGTAACGGTCATGGTATACATACACATTATGCATAGTAAAACAAAAAAAAAACAAAAAAACCAAAAAAATTATTAAAGTAGTACTTTTCCAAATTTTAAGCATTTGACACATTTCTCCTAGTCGGCTAATATCATTAACATTCTGTAAATGATATTACCCGAGGGGGGTATTGTAACGGAACATATTAAAGGCTTTACTTTAATGAAGTATGTGATACCCTCCAAATTCAACCAGTTTAACGAGTATTTATGATTATAGAAGAGTTATTGTGTATGTTAACAATGATTGCACAACATGTCTCCATAAACAGTCAACCCATTAAATTATACTGAATAACTGACCCACACAAAAGTTAATATCACTTGATCACTGATACAGCAAATGTCATTATGTAAAAACACTAAGTTTATCTTAAATAATTAATATGAAGTACGAAAAATTGTAGCCAACTTAGGTATTTTGGATCCCCTTAAATAAAAATCACCCAGTGACACCTATTTGTTCACTAGGAGCGTTTTCACTCAGTATTCACGTAATCAATCCTATTTTAGACGAAAACCAATGTAATTCTTAATAATTCATGTTACTTACTTATTTATGCAAATTAGAGAAGTCAATTGACAAACTTCTAAAAAATGGACTTTTTGTAACAGAGAATTATTCTGTCCAGTCAACAAATCTGTCTGTCATTTTCATAACATGTTAAATTATGTCACTCGATGCAAATTAATAACTTATCTGCACAAATTATGATAACAGATGTACATGTGACTTATAAACGATATCTCTTTTTAGTAGTTCTTTGACAATGTTATAAATACAAGCAGAAAGAAGGGTCGAGAAGGCAGTCGGAATGTCACTTTGGTAGAGTGTGTTTGTGTGTTATTGTTTGAGGTGGATAAACAATGCAAAGAACATGCAACGGAAATACTACTTTGTCTTGTGTCATGGTCTTTGGTGGACAGTGGAATTAAGATTGCCACCTGAGTAATAAATATTTGAGGTTTACATATTTGTTGGTTTCGCTCGTTCTTTATCATCAAAAGCACATAAAAAACACGGGACCTCATGTTTTTAACCCTAGACAACCAGATTTAGAGCCAGCATCAGCATCGAGACACAGCAGCGATCCAGCAAGCAGCAGCGATTACTACAACGCATTTTAATGGCGCCAACCAAACATCAAGTGCTAACAAGCTCCGTAAACGGGAGTGAAATAGTGCGATTACAGCAATTAGCTATATCAACGACTAGGCGACCATTACAAAAGTGGGGGCTCGTCCGGGATCTTTAAGTGCATCGATGATAATAGTGCAGCGATAAATTTCGTAAGAGCTTATCATTCCAAAAAAGTTTATTTGTGCAGTGTGGCAACAGTGAAGATATGTCAAAGTGAAAAACAAAAAACGTGTGTATGTGCGATTACGAAAAGCTATCATCACACCGCTCAGAAGATTAACGTCTGGATTGTCAATGGAATTCATGAATCAAGATAAAACCGTATAGATTTGAAGAAAGCCAACAAGAACACCGATCACGACATCATAGCATAGCTACATAAAGCAAGGTATTTTGTTGTTAACTTGTCTCTACCTGAGAGTGATGAGATAGTAGGAAATGTAAAAATTGAACCAGGGGATGGTGAACAATTAAACTTAACAGAGTGGCTAGCAGGTTTTGCAACTCAAATAAGCTCGCAACTTAAACAGTCAATTGAACAAGTAAGTTTGGATTTCAAACAATCAAGTGAACAAGTACGTTTGGATGTTAAACAATCAAGAGAACAAGTAAGTTTGAAACTTAAAGAAAACACAGATAGACTGGATAAGTGAAGTTTGAATTTTGATCTATTAACTACTCATCTCAATGAGATGTGTGAGGAAATTAAAACTACCCTCAGTAAGGACACTAGCGAACAGCTGATACACTTCAGAAAAGAATTTCAAATTAAAGTTGAAAGTTTAAATGAAAATATACAAGCTAACACAGACAGCATTGCTGTCATCTACAACATAGTAGATACTGAAGTTGAAAGATTAGATCAGAGAATAGACGAAACATCAGAAAACCTTAAACAAGAATACAACCTGTATACCACTAATGTAGATACAAAAGTAGAAAATATACACACTAAATATACACAATTGGAAAATGCATTGATGTCAAAACAAATGTTTTACAATCAAAATACAATGTATGGGCACATCCAAGTGAAATGCTTTCCTGGTGAAAATCTGCACCCTATTGACTTTATTCACCAATGTAAGGATATGTTTGTTGTAGGAATGTCAGATAACATAAAAATTAAGTTAGTAAAACGGTTTCTAGAAGGGGAGGCCCTATCCTGGGCAAATGAGAATAATGATTCTTGGAATACTTTTGAAGAGTTTGAAGCTAAATTCATTTGTAAATTTTGGTCACAATCAATACAAGGCAGATTAAAGTCAGAATTTCTAAATGGACCAGTGTATAGAGGGAAAATACGGGGAATGCAAAAATTTTGCAGAGACCAATTGAAAAAACTTGCTCATTTGAATAACTCATTTGATGTTATGACACAAATTGATGTTTTAAAAAGAAGGTTACCAGAGAGATTGCAGTGGGAATTGGTCCATGGACCAGACGATTCAATGGAAGAGTTCCTGAAATTTGTAGATAGATTAGATAGGGCCTTGGAAAGAGAGAATAACCAAAGTTTTTGCTCTGGCAACAATCAGTATGGGGGGTGGAACAGGAATGTAAATAGAGATTATTATGGGAGGAGAGACTTTGAAAAGTCTGGAAATAATGCTCCAAATAGGGGAGATAGGAGATATGAAAATGATTTCAGAAACAATACATAGGAGGGAGGATGGAGGAGAGATAACAGGAATGATAGAAATAGGTATTGGGGAAGAGAACAAGATAGATGGGGGTTTGTTGAAACTAGTGAACAGAACGACAACTACAAACAGACAGACCGAGGGAACCAGCCGGGAAACGGTGGACAGTCCCACTAGATGTCTGTAGTTTTGGGGCTAGTCAATATTATGATAGGACAACACATAACCGAAACTGGAAAAGGAGAGGATACAATGTAAAGAGTAAATACCATGAAAATACTGATGTTGTTAGAATGAATAAATTAGAATTTAATAAAAGGTTTTGGGATACTATGAGTAAAAGTGATACAGTTAATAAAAACAGGGTTCAAGCACAGGTAGTTAGTGAAAGTGCAGAAGTTGAAGGTATTGCAGAGTTCCATAGTTGGGCTGAAAAAGATACTGGTGTTAATAACAAGTCAGACACACCACAAATAGAATCTATTTTGGGGGGTTTATTTGATAAGAAGGGGGATGCCGAAGTGTTTAATGGAGCCAAAGACTCGATTGCTGAGATTCAGATACATAGGGGGGAAACTGAAGATGGGGTTGTTGTGGAGGAGGAGCAAGAAGTAATAGAGGGACATTTAAATAATGATCCTAAATCAAGTGATGTTATTGATGAGAGTGTGGAGGAAGAAATAAAAGTATTCGTAGAATTGAAAAGTGATTATGTAGTAAAGGTAAGTGATGTGACAAAGATGGGTAATAATGAGGTTAATTTAAGTGAAATGCAGACTAGGGAATGTGTATCTGGGGACAAGCTATTGCCTATTAGGAACTATGAAACACTAATCTATGAGAATGGTAATAATAATAATAAAGAAAATATAAAGGGATGGAATGTAAATGTGTGTTTTCAAGAAAAAGGGGAAAAGTTTTTAGAAGTTTTGTGGAACAACTATGGAAACAGTATAAACAAAGATGCCTTTTGGAAAGAATTAGCAAAGGTAAGTGCAACCTTGTATCCTACATGGTGGACAAGAATCCGTAGTGGACTTTATAAAAAATGTGGTGAAAACAGTAGTTTGTTAAGTGACAACACAGAGTTAAGAGGAACAGATGAAAACAAAGGTTTATGTTTAAATGTCAATGCTTTGCAAACAGAGAGGGATGTGTCTAAGTGTAGGAAAGAGGAAACAGACTTAGGAACTAAAGAAATTGAAAATGATCTATTGTTTGTTAATACTGAAATAGACAATGATGTTGAGCTAGCTTGTCCATATGTTAAAGTAAACATTTACATTGATCCATTTGAAATAAAAGAAAGCCCACATCCTAATGCGTATAGACTTATCTTTCCCAGATCAAGAAGGTTATTTAGATTAAGAAACACCACTGAATTGAAACCACATAAACATGATTAAGCACATTTCCCTGTTTGTATACAGTTACTTACCCATTTTCCGTAAAGCATTTTATCAGTAAATATTTTTACTGGGTGTGTCAAATAGCAACTACCACTCATCCTACAGACCCCGGAAAAGTTCCAGATCTCTGAGACAATGTTTTTATATTGTCACTTTTGAATATTAAATTTGGAGACATCTTCTTTACTTGCAAGGGGCAAGTTTAACCATGCACCCAAAGAGGTGACAAACATTTATTACTTTCTGTTTGTATTGTTGAATATGGGACATACTTGCACCAAATATAAAAGACAATGTAAAAATTTTTGTGCAAGACCCATCATTTTGTTACTATTGTTTTCTTAGGCATAAGATTTGTGTACAATTTTCTACAGCTAATCAGATGTTCACCAAGTTTGATGGTTGTGCTATGTTGTGACCAATTTAAGTGTCCAATTTTAGTATTAATTTGTTCTTGTACTATCTTGACTATGTGTCTCAATGGGAGACAAGTTTTTTAAATATTTTCTTTTTTTTAAATGCATATTATATTCATACATGTGACTTCTCTAGTGTTTGTGTTTATATATCATGTCCATACTTCTAATTATGTTCTTTGTTTTCATTTCCTTTATGTGGCTCAAAAAGAGCAGACAGTTGCAATATTTTCCTATGGACATCTGACCTGTCCATCTATGTAATATATTTATGTTCCTTCTATTATCTTGATTATTCTGTGACTCAATGAGAGCTGACTTTGAAATAATTTACATATATTTTTTTATATATCTTAAGATCGCATGTGATATATTTGTGTCTGTTTTTGATCATTTTCCATGTGGAGCATGGGAGCAAAGATTAAGTTTTTTTTTTACTTTCATATATTACTAAATATTTTTATTATGCTGTCATACTGAGGGCCATAACACAAAGTGCATTTGAAACAACATAACTAAAATATTTGCAGGAAAAAGTCATTTTGAAACGGTGTAACGGTCATGGTATACATACACATTATGCATAGTAAAACAAAAAAAAACAAAAAAACAAAAAAAATTATTAAAGTAGAACTTTTCCAAATTTTAAGCATTTGACACATTTCTCCTAGTCGGCTAATATCATTAACATTCTGTAAATGATATTACCCGAGGGGGGTATTGTAACGGAACATATTAAAGGCTTTACTTTAATGAAGTATGTGATACCCTCCAAATTCAACCAGTTTAACGAGTATTTATGATTATAGAAGAGTTATTGTGTATGTTAACAATGATTGCACAACATGTCTCCATAAACAGTCAACCCATTAAATTATACTGAATAACTGACCCACACAAAAGTTAATATCACTTGATCACTGATACATCAAATGTCATTATGTAAAAACACTAAGTTTATCTTAAATAATTAATATGAAGTACGAAAAATAGTAGTCAACTTAGGTATTTTGGATCCCCTTAAATAAAAATCACCCAGTGAAACCTATTTGTTCACTAGGAGCGTTTTCACTCAGTATTCACGTAATCAATCCTATTTTTGACGAAAACCAATGTAATTCTTATTAATTCATGTTACTTACTTATTTATGCAAATTAGAGAAGTCAATTGACAAACTTCTAAAAAATGGACTTTTTGTAACAGAGAATTATTCTGTCCAGTCAACAAATCTGTCTGTCATTTTCATAACATGTTAAATTATGTCACTCGATGCAAATTAATAACTTATCTGCACAAATTATGATAACAGATGTACATGTGACTTATAAACGATATCTCTTTTTAGTAGTTCTTTGACAATGTTATAAATACAAGCAGCAAGAAAGGTCGAGAAGGCAGTCGGAATGTCACTTTGGTAGAGTGTGTTTGTGTGTTATTGTTTGAGGTGGATAAACAATGCAAAGAACATGCAACGGAAATACTACTTTGTCTTGTGTCATGGTCTTTGGTGGACAGTGGAATTAAGATTGCCACCTGAGTAATAAATATTTGAGGTTTACATATTTGTTGGTTTCGCTCGTTCTTTATCATCAAAAGCACATAAAAAACACGGGACCTCATGTTTTTAACCCTAGACAACCAGATTTAGAGCCAGCATCAGCATCGAGACACAGCAGCGATCCAGCAAGCAGCAGCGATTACTACAACGCATTTTAATGGCGCCAACCAAACATCAAGTGCTAACAAGCTCCGTAAACGGGAGTGAAATAGTGCGATTACAGCAATTAGCTATATCAACGACTAGGCGATCATTACAAAAGTGGGGGCTCGTCCGGGATCTTTAAGTGCATCGATGATAATAGTGCAGCGATAAATTTCATAAGAGCTTATCATTCCAAAAAAGTTTATTTGTGCAGTGTGGCAACAGTGAAGATATGTCAAAGTGAAAAACCTAAAACGTGTGTATGTGCGATTACGAAAAACTATCATCACACCGCTCGGAAGATTAACGTCTGGATTGTCAATGGAATTCATGAATCAAGATAAAACCGTATAGATTTGAAGAAAGCCAACAAGAACACTGATCACGACATCATAGCATAGCTACATAAAGCAAGGTATTTTGTTGTTAACTTGTCTCTACCTGAGAGTGATGAGATAGTAGGAAATGTAAAAATTGAACCAGGGGATGGTGAACAATTAAACTTAACAGAGTGGCTAGCAGGTTTTGCAACTCAAATAAGCTCGCAACTTAAACAGTCAATTGAACAAGTAAGTTTGGATTTTAAACAATCAAGTGAACAAGTACGTTTGGATGTTAAACAATCAAGAGAACAAGTAAGTTTGAAACTTAAAGAAAACACAGATAGACTGGATAAGTGAAGTTTGAATTTTGATCTATTAACTACTCATCTCAATGAGATGTGTGAGGAAATTAAAACTACCCTCAGTAAGGACACTAGCGAACAGCTGATACACTTCAGAAAAGAATTTCAAATTAAAGTTGAAAGTTTAAATGAAAATATACAAGCTAACACAGACAGCATTGCTGTCATCTACAACATAGTAGATACTGAAGTTGAAAGATTAGATCAGAGAATAGACGAAACATCAGAAAACCTTAAACAAGAATACAACCTGTATACCACTAATGTAGATACAAAAGTAGAAAATATACACACTAAATATACACAATTGGAAAATGCATTGATGTCAAAACAAATGTTTTACAATCAAAATACAATGTATGGGCACATCCAAGTGAAATGCTTTCCTGGTGAAAATCTGCACCCTATTGACTTTATTCACCAATGTAAGGATATGTTTGTTGTAGGAATGTCAGATAACATAAAAATTAAGTTAGTAAAACGGTTTCCAGAAGGGGAGGCCCTATCCTGGGCAAATGAGAATAATGATTCTTGGAATACTTTTGAAGAGTTTGAAGCTAAATTCATTTGTAAATTTTGGTCACAATCAATACAAGGCAGATTAAAGTCAGAATTTCTAAATGGACCAGTGTATAGAGGGAAAATACGGGGAATGCAAAAATTTTGCAGAGACCAATTGAAAAAACTTGCTCATTTGAATAACTCATTTGATGTTATGACACAAATTGATGTTTTAAAAAGAAGGTTACCAGAGAGATTGCAGTGGGAATTGGTCCATGGACCAGACGATTCAATGGAAGAGTTCCTGAAATTTGTAGATAGATTAGATAGGGCCTTGGAAAGAGAGAATAACCAAAGTTTTTGCTCTGGCAACAATCAGTATGGGGGGTGGAACAGGAATGTAAATAGAGATTATTATGGGAGGAGAGACTTTGAAAAGTCTGGAAATAATGCTCCAAATAGGGGAGATAGGAGATATGAAAATGATTTCAGAAACAATACATAGGAGGGAGGATGGAGGAGAGATAACAGGAATGATAGAAATAGGTATTGGGGAAGAGAACAAGATAGATGGGGGTTTGTTGAAACTAGTGAACAGAACGACAACTACAAACAGACAGACCGAGGGAACCAGCCGGGAAACGGTGGACAGTCCCACTAGATGTCTGTAGTTTTGGGGCTAGTCAATATTATGATAGGACAACACATAACCGAAACTGGAAAAGGAGAGGATACAATGTAAAGAGTAAATACCATGAAAATACTGATGTTGTTAGAATGAATAAATTAGAATTTAATAAAAGGTTTTGGGATACTATGAGTAAAAGTGATACAGTTAATAAAAACAGGGTTCAAGCACAGGTAGTTAGTGAAAGTGCAGAAGTTGAAGGTATTGCAGAGTTCCATAGTTGGGCTGAAAAAGATACTGGTGTTAATAACAAGTCAGACACACCACAAATAGAATCTATTTTGGGGGGTTTATTTGATAAGAAGGGGGATGCCGAAGTGTTTAATGGAGCCAAAGACTCGATTGCTGAGATTCAGATACATAGGGGGGAAACTGAAGATGGGGTTGTTGTGGAGGAGGAGGAAGAAGTAATAGAGGGACATTTAAATAATGATCCTAAATCAAGTGATGTTATTGATGAGAGTGTGGAGGAAGAAATAAAAGTATTCGTAGAATTGAAAAGTGATTATGTAGTAAAGGTAAGTGATGTGACAAAGATGGGTAATAATGAGGTTAATTTAAGTGAAATGCAGACTAGGGAATGTGTATCTGGGGACAAGCTATTGCCTATTAGGAACTATGAAACACTAATCTATGAGAATGGTAATAATAATAATAAAGAAAATATAAAGGGATGGAATGTAAATGTGTGTTTTCAAGAAAAAGGGGAAAAGTTTTTAGAAGTTTTGTGGAACAACTATGGAAACAGTATAAACAAAGATGCCTTTTGGAAAGAATTAGCAAAGGTAAGTGCAACCTTGTATCCTACATGGTGGACAAGAATCCGTAGTGGACTTTATAAAAAATGTGGTGAAAACAGTAGTTTGTTAAGTGACAACACAGAGTTAAGAGGAACAGATGAAAACAAAGGTTTATGTTTAAATGTCAATGCTTTGCAAACAGAGAGGGATGTGTCTAAGTGTAGGAAAGAGGAAACAGACTTAGGAACTAAAGAAATTGAAAATGATCTATTGTTTGTTAATACTGAAATAGACAATGATGTTGAGCTAGCTTGTCCATATGTTAAAGTAAACATTTACATTGATCCATTTGAAATAAAAGAAAGCCCACATCCTAATGCGTATAGACTTATCTTTCCCAGATCAAGAAGGTTATTTAGATTAAGAAACATCACTGAATTGAAACCACATAAACATGATTAAGCACATTTCCCTGTTTGTATACAGTTACTTACCCATTTTCCGTAAAGCATTTTATCAGTAAATATTTTTACTGGGTGTGTCAAATAGCAACTACCACTCATCCTACAGACCCCGGAAAAGTTCCAGATCTCTGAGACAATGTTTTTATGTTGTCACTATTGAATATTAAATTTGGAGACATCTTCTTTACTTGCAAGGGGCAAGTTTAACCATGCACCCAAAGAGGTGACAAACATTTATTACTTTCTGTTTGTATTGTTGAATATGGGACATACTTGCACCAAATATAAAAGACAATGTAAAAATTTTTGTGCAAGACCCATCATTTTGTTACTATTGTTTTCTTAGGCATAAGATTTGTGTACAATTTTCTACAGCTAATCAGATGTTCACCAAGTTTGATGGTTGTGCTATGTTGTGACCAATTTAAGTGTCCAATTTTAGTATTAATTTGTTCTTGTACTATCTTGACTATGTGTCTCAATGGGAGACAAGTTTTTTAAATATTTTCTTTTTTTTAAATGCATATTATATTCATACATGTGACTTCTCTAGTGTTTGTGTTTATATATCATGTCCATACTTCTAATTATGTTCTTTGTTTTCATTTCCTTTATGTGGCTCAAAAAGAGCAGACAGTTGCAATATTTTCCTATGGACATCTGACCTGTCCATCTATGTAATATATTTATGTTCCTTCTATTATCTTGATTATTCTGTGACTCAATGAGAGCTGACTTTGAAATAATTTACATATATTTTTTTATATATCTTAAGATCGCATGTGATATATTTGTGTCTGTTTTTGATCATTTTCCATGTGGAGCATGGGAGCAAAGATTAAGTTTTTTTTTTACTTTCATATATTACTAAATATTTTTATTATGCTGTCATACTGAGAGCTATAACACAAAGTGCATTTGAAACAACATAACTAAAATATTTGCAGGAAAAAGTCATTTTGAAACGGTGTAACGGTCATGGTATACATACACATTATGCATAGTAAAACAAAAAAAAAACAAAAAAACCAAAAAAATTATTAAAGTAGTACTTTTCCAAATTTTAAGCATTTGACACATTTCTCCTAGTCGGCTAATATCATTAACATTCTGTAAATGATATTACCCGAGGGGGGTATTGTAACGGAACATATTAAAGGCTTTACTTTAATGAAGTATGTGATACCCTCCAAATTCAACCAGTTTAACGAGTATTTATGATTATAGAAGAGTTATTGTGTATGTTAACAATGATTGCACAACATGTCTCCATAAACAGTCAACCCATTAAATTATACTGAATAACTGACCCACACAAAAGTTAATATCACTTGATCACTGATACAGCAAATGTCATTATGTAAAAACACTAAGTTTATCTTAAATAATTAATATGAAGTACGAAAAATAGTAGCCAACTTAGGTATTTTGGATCCCCTTAAATAAAAATCACCCAGTGAAACCTATTTGTTCACTAGGAGCGTTTTCACTCAGTATTCACGTAATCAATCCTATTTTTGACGAAAACCAATGTAATTCTTATTAATTCATGTTACTTACTTATTTATGCAAATTAGAGAAGTCAATTGACAAACTTCTAAAAAATGGACTTTTTGTAACAGAGAATTATTCTGTCCAGTCAACAAATCTGTCTGTCATTTTCATAACATGTTAAATTATGTCACTCGATGCAAATTAATAACTTATCTGCACAAATTATGATAACAGATGTACATGTGACTTATAAACGATATCTCTTTTTAGTAGTTCTTTGACAATGTTATAAATACAAGCAGCAAGAAGGGTCGAGAAGGCAGTCGGAATGTCACTTTGGTAGAGTGTGTTTGTGTGTTATTTTTGAGGTGGATAAACAATGCAAAGAACATGCAACGGAAATACTACTTTGTCTTGTGTCATGGTCTTTGGTGGACAGTGGAATTAAGATGGCCACCTGAGTAATAATTATTTGAGGTTTACATATTTGTTGGTTTCGCTCGCTCTTTATCATCAAAAGCACATAAAAAACACGGGACCTCATGTTTTTAACCCTAGACAACCAGATTTAGAGCCAGCATCAGCATCGAGACACAGCAGCGATCCAGCAAGCAGCAGCGATTACTACATCGCATTTTAATGGCGCCAACCAAACATCAAGTGCTAACAAGCTCCGTAAACGGGAGTGAAATAGTGCGATTACAGCAATTAGCTATATCAACGACTAGGCGACCATTACAATCTGCTCTTTGTGTCTACAGAATTCATGGTAAAAGTGATACTAGGAGTTGTAGGCATTGGTAATAGTTGGTTCTGAAAATGTGTTAATTGTAAGGGGAGAGATCGGGACTGCATGGAGACAGTGTAAGTTTTTCCCAGCGAAACTTGTGCAGCGTAGTCGAATTATCTTTGACAAGTGTGACCCACTGTTCTTTGGACGAAGAGGTGTAC
The DNA here is from genome assembly GCF_021461385.2 of Schistocerca piceifrons. Lineage (NCBI taxonomy): Eukaryota > Metazoa > Arthropoda > Insecta > Orthoptera > Acrididae > Schistocerca > Schistocerca piceifrons. The sequence goes on along the minus strand of NC_060138.1, from coordinate 504,265,088 downwards.
GTCAGGATCCAATATGGTCCCTTAGGTAATCCCAAACGTTTTTCCATGTAAGCATTGACATATTGTCTCACATTGGGACAAATGTTATGGGTATTTGCTAAAGTTCAACACGGCTTTTAATGGAAGTGAGATACCTTGTTCCACAAACTTTAATGACCGAAAGGCAGTTGCTTTTGAAATAATAAACAGTTTACCTAGTTTTCTCTATCTGTCCCGTTTTCATTTGACTGCCTCTTACACACTGCTAAAATAGCTTACAGCACAATAGTTTGGGACGAGCTATCTAGTTCCTGTCTCTCGGGTTTGAAACCTGTTGATGATTTATGAAGATTATACGTGCTGGTTGTGTGTAATATACTTTAGTCATCACTGATGTAAGTTAAGTTTTACTACATGCTATTTAGTTTAACCCTGTGGGCGTCATTCATCAAATTTTATTTATACATTCTTGTACAGAGCCATCCTAAATTATGACAAGTTAAAACCAAGCTATGTGTATTGATATATTCTCTCTTGAAAGGGATTAGCATTGCAGCTAATTCCCCATTCGAATATTCTGGCACGTTAACGTTTAACGAGACAACGTCTACCTATTTATGACAGTTGTAAGCAATGTTTCTGTAGCCTGCTTCAAGGCTACATTTCACAATGTATTTATGGCTGCTCACAGCATGTTGTTGCATGGTGTGATTACAGGGATTAACTAATGCGTTAGCTAAATGTTTATGTATGCTTGATGTATTATTTCCGATCATTTATTAGTTGAAACGTTTTTCAATGTGTTCTAGAAGTACCTGAATTCATTCTGTACTTTACTGGAGTGAGACCGAACCACCTGATTAAGGTCAAGTTTTACGCAGTGTCACGAATTGAACTCTGAAAATAATACCTGTAAGTTTTGAGATAATAATGTTTATTACTGATTTTCTTGGATTGTTATAAATATCTGAATTCATCCGAGTTCGTTAAATATCACGCGTTAAAAAGAAGCTGACATTAATTTGCTCAGCTTGATCGATAAAATCTATTTAATTTCTTGGTGAAGTGCTATGTTTATCGTTGCCTAGCCCCTAATCTTCCCCAGTGCCTCGCTAGTCAAAGTTTTCACTTGCAATTCATATTTTTCGACGTGTGCTTGACAACAAATACAAGCATTTCTAATTTTATCTTATATTATCAGCTTCTTGAAAAGTGACCTACCAGACTCAAAAATTGGAAAATTCTGTTGTCGACAACAGTTTCTGCGAAGATGGTTTTAATTATGGTTGTTTACTGTCACGTTGTACCGCCACTTAGGCGACAGTCCGTGCTGCTTGCAAACAGCACGTACATCACGCCTCGGGAAGCGCCTGACGCGGTCGCCTATAGACTACACGCGCGACGCGATCGCGGATTAGGGGCGAGCTGGCGCCGTGCATCACGGGTGGCGCGCATTAAGGCGCCGCTGCTCGGGCCCTAATGGAACTGCGCAGCGCCGCGTAAGTCCCGCGTACATATATTTCCGCTCGCAATCCCGGCAGGGATCATAGCCGCCGCCTTTTATTCGGCTCCCGGCCCTGATCCAGTTCCCGGCGTGTTCCGCCGTGCGGGATAATGCGCTGCCTCCACAGTGCGACTCGCCCTGCGTGTCATTCGACGCGCATAATGTCGGGCTTTTAGGCGCCGTGTTCATTCTCTGAGAAGCCCCAATGCGAAACCTGCTGCGTAACGGGATTCTGCACATTCCTCCCAGCAGCTTATATCCGGAGGTCGTGTTCTTCCAGCCGCGGACGTTCCTGTTCGGAGTGGCTTGAAGAGGTTAATAACCAAGCTTATGCAAAACGCTAATGCTTTGCCGACAATGGTGGACAAATCTTGTTCCTGACTAGTATGAAGCAAGTAAAGAGGAACCATGGATCACTACAGTCCCGGTGTACATATCTGAAAATTAGTTTAAAATTTTCTCTAGGTTTAGACGACAGCGTCTTCATTAGATACGCTGAGATACTCCAGATCTACGATAAACTGAAGTGGGAATAAATAGCTACAGGCCATTAGAAGTATAATTTTCTGCAATAGATAACTGTCTTCTGGAAATTAACTGAAATCCTGAACAAATATTTTATATTTCCAATTGTGGCCTTATCACTGCACATTTTTGTTTTGATAAGTGTCTTGTGGTTACCTTGTGGCAGCTACAACCCCTATTTTGCGAGATCAGAACTGCTTCTCAGGTACACTATGAAGATATGCTCCGGTCATCACAATATTTTTTTGTGTTTTTCAGCTAAGATAGACTTCATATGGGTGCACATACCGTATTTTTGGTATGTATGCGTCAGTAAAACGAACACCGTACGATTGAGAGCCTTTATTTCGTTTTCCTTGCCACAAAAGTTTAAGACGCGTATCGAAATTCAGTTATTAGTTTCAACCGACATATGGTCGTCTTACACTGTCTAAATGCGCATTGTGCAACAGGTAACGAAAGATTACCGCTGTGATGTCAACACAAGTTCTTCCCATTCATTTCCGTTGGCAATATTGGCAATACAGCGTCTATTTAGAACTAGCTGTACTCGGCATACGTTGCAGTGCCATGGAAAGGAAAAACAGTTCGGTTTTGTTTTCTGTTAATGGAGGTGCTTTTGGATAGACAATAATTTTAATTTTTCCGTCTGGTATGTACGCGAATAAGTCAGGTGGTTTCCCGACGGGTGAGGACACGTACAGGTGCCAATCTAGGTAGCAAGGCTTTTATAAATTGATCTGAAATTTAGTCAGCACGCTGCACTGGAATATGCCCGTGGTGTTACATACTTCTTTTAATACATTTTCGAAATATGTTTCGAACAGCTTTAGTGGTGAATAAGTAATAAAACTAAACGTCATGACTGACGTGGCAATTTCTCATCTAAATTTTTATCACGTCACATCTCCTAAACCACATGATACACAGTGACATAAACTTGGCAGCACATTCAGTGATACATGTCGACACTGTGTCCGAAACACTTTGGGAATAGAGATAGTGCAATGAAGTAATGCATTAAAACGCCATGGCTGATGCGGCAGTTTTAAGGTATACACAGAAAAAATGTAGTTAAGCGACATCCTTTTTTTCCTTTAATCATTTTATGGCCTGTGTAAGGGAGAAATTTTTTTATAAAGGGTTGAAATTATAAATTACGTAATGTTTATTGACAGTCGCAAAGTGCTCTCATTCTGAAATAGTGGCTGCATAAACATGGGTATTTTCAGGGGGTGGCATCCCACTGTTTACGACGTCATATGTCCTGAACTATGGGTTGCACTTTTTTTGCTTTTTTTGGCTACGAACGTTCGCGGACGCGCGGAGAATAACTTACCACAGGCTCACAGCAATCGAATAAATAATTTAGGAGCACATAGAGGACAAAAGTACAAAGAAACATTTTTATTTATATAGGTAAGAATTGAATTTGATATTGTTATTAATATGTGTAATATGAACCATCTGCAGGTTGAATTCCGCGTTACTGCATGTCTATAATCCACAATACGCTTTACGATGTGTGGCGGAGGGCACGTCTGCCCACGTGTGGTAATAATATCGCTTCACCATCTACTCTGACTGAGTTAGCGAATGGTGCTTTGGAAGAACGTCTCTCCATTTCTTTAGCTGCAGAGGCTTCATGATGCTTTTTAGAACAGCATATAAATTTAAATTTTTCAACGAAATTATTACAGATTAAATTTTGTGATATTCTTTTTCTGGAAAGGAGCACCTGTTTCTTTGGTGGCAAGATAGTAATACAGGTTTAGGACTTTTTTTTCAGATAATGTATTTATAAGAACGTCAGATACTACTAAAAAATTGTCACAGCACCTATCTACAAATTAATGCCTTGGGTATGAGTGGCCACTTGAGAGACTTGCTGAATCTTATTGTAACATTCCCTAGGCCGATGTATCACTTTCTAGCATCCCTTCTGCGGAATGACAAACCATAACGTACTGGAACCCTTGGGATGTCTGGCACGGTATGCGGTAAATTTACAGCGGTGCGCAGCAGGTCCTCTTTGTGACTTACCTACGTGGTGGCAGCGTAGTTAGCCTCCGCCCTTTCTCGACCTGTAATTTTACCTGCCAGTTCAGCCGCTCGTACGTTATTCGGACCCTGTGGATTCTGGACTTATCAAAAACGTAGAACTAAGGTTTCTGGAGAGGAATTTCGGTGCTACTAAATAATGCAACGTAGCTCTGATAAAAGCAGTTATATTCTAGATACACGTTGGCCTCAAAATCCGTTGATACAATTTATTACAAACAAATTGCCAAATCGAAGATTACACGCCAGAATCCAGCCAGACGAAGTGGGTTCATGACCACTGCTGGATACCGATTAAATTTGCTTGTTGTCTCAATCAGGCTAATCCCAATTGTGATAGCATCAATATAATCCACTCAGCTGCTTCACTGGTCTTTTAATGCACAAGACCAGTATCTAGTATTACAGGACGCCACGGAACACAGTCTTTACTTACACTTGATATCTCACATAAAAATAAGCATGATAATAACCTTTTTGTCATAATGATCATCGGCAGGAAACAAAAACAGAATTGCAGCAGCAGGAGCGAGAACAGCAGCTGACTTATCGTGTTCAGTGACCGTCGTGTTATGGCACGCAATAATCTTTGCTCTATTAACTATTTGCGTATATGGCTCCGTAATTGTCACATACTAAGATAAACATTCATACACAGTCAAAATAACATCGCCACCTATACGAACGTTACTTTGTCACGGTCTTATTCAGATTGAGCCAAAAAGCAAAGCTTAGGTTTTAACCTTGAGGGAGCGCAACTGCCGGCCGTCCGTACTGCTTCCCGGTCGAACAGCTTGTCTCCAACAATGGCGTGCTGTGCGCCCCTTCTCCCCCACTAAACCGCTTGTGACATCGGCCACCATCTTTTCCCTTACAACAGACTCATTTTATCTTATACTTTCCGTTGCTTTCTGCGCCTATACACTTTTGACTTACAAAATGGTTCAGATGGCTCTGAGCACTATAAGACTTAACAGCGGAGGTCATCAGTCGCCTTTTGGTTTACACTCTTCTGCAAATTTTACTCGGGATCTCTGCTCTAATTTAAAATTTTATCTAACGAACTACTTTTTTTACCCTTTGACAGCTTCTGGTCGGACCAGTCCTCCTACTCCATCCCCAAGGGGTGTCCGCCTGTGGACACTGCATCGTACTTCTTGCAAGTAACTGTGCCAGCCTACCGCGCCTGACTCGGCTCTTAATGTAACCCTTCGGCACTCTACCACCACTCTGGCCATCCGCCTGTCTGCTATCCCTCTAGTTTCTCTCTAAAGCCACCTCATATTCCTAGCTATCGAAAGAATTTCTTAAAGCTATTGCTTTTCTGAAGGGTGGTCATTTGTGCACAGCACACTGCCACGTGTCATTATGGTAAATCCCCTTGTCATGTTCTGGACGCTTGGTTCATAAAGCTTTTCCGTCCTTCGCTACTCCACCATCACGCTGTCGGCAGATGATGTAATCAAATGGACGATCAAATTTTATAATTATCTTCCCATCGGCTTGAATGAGGCTGACGCCAATAGACAATATCTCTTGTACGTTATTATAGCGTGAAATCACTAATAAACCACTTCACCATTTCGCATAAATCTTTTAAACTAATTCCTTAATCCCTTCCTCCGTTCATGTAATCCTCGCCAGCTAGTCTAAGATCTTGGCCAAGTTATGCAGTGACCCTTTTTGTGAGAAACTTGTGAACCATTAACAACACTTCGCTGTCGAGTATGGCTGACGCTATCAGCATAAGTGTCAGAGAATGTGGAACTAAACGTCGTGAGTTCCAAAACCAGGATGACGCCGAGGAAGCCCTGAGAGTGGCGCAAGGGAATTTTACAAGCCTGACGAGAAGAGACTGCCAAATAGCTTGCCGAATTCAAAAGGCGAGGTGCCGCAGGTAGTGGTTCGACGTTTATGGAAAGGTTACTGTTGGCCGGGTTGGCTACAGGCAGATGGCAGAATGAAAAGTGTCTGCTTTTAAGCGACTCGCAAATATTACACATAACAGTGAATGTACATAATAAAGGAGGTCGTCAAATTGTGCATCTCGACGCCAGGAGGTCCATACAGAGTTGTACGGCACTACCCTGTGAAATTTATTTTTCCTGCTTTAGGATGAACGCTTTTCATTCTTTGTATTCGCACATTGTGTGAAGGTCACTTTTTGGTCTCATCGATCTGCAGTCACCCATCTGTCGGCTAGCACGATGCATTTTTAGGTAGAAATTGTAAGGTGTATCTTGATCTGACTAGTGAGTTCTAACAGGCTCATGCCAATCAAAATGCTGGGTGGCGTAATTCCTTTTTGAAAACCTCATGGTCACAGCACAGAGGAAGCTTACTTCTAGTCCTAGTGACGTGACTACTGCCCTTGCCAATGTACCACGTAGAATAGGCGTTTACTGTTGTGATCTGAAGATCTACTTCTACATCTACATCTACATTTATACTCCGCAAGCCACCCAACGGTGTGTGGCGGAGGGCACTTTACGTGCCACTGTCATTACCTCCCTTTCCTGTTCAAGTCGCGTATGGTTCGCGGGAAGAACGACTGTCTGAAAGCCTCCGTGCGCGCTCAAATCTCTCTAATTTTACATTCGTGATCTCCTCGAGAGGTATAAGTAGGGGGAAGCAATATATTCAATACCCCATCCAGAAACGCACCCTCTCGAAACCTGGCGAGCAAGCTACACCGCGATGCAGAGCGCCTCTCTTGCAGAGTCTGCCACTTGAGTTTGTTAAACATCTCCGTAACGCTATCACGGTTACCAAATAACCCTGTGACGAAACGTGCCGCTCTTCTTTGGATCTTCTCTATCTTCTCCGTCAACCCGATCTGGTACGGATCCCACACTGATGAGCAATACTCAAGTATAGGTCGAACGAGTGTTTTGTAAGCCACCTCCTTTGTTGATGGACTACATCTTCTAAGGACTCTCCCAATGAATCTCAACCTGGTACCCGCCTTACCAACAATGAATTTTATATGATCATTCCTCTTCAAATCGTTCCGCACGCATATTCTCAGATATTTTACAGAAGTAACTGCTACCAGTGTTTGTTCCGCTATCATATAATCATACAATAAAGGATCCTTCTTTCTACGTATTCGCAATACATTACATTTGTCTATGTTAAGGGTCAGTTGCCACTCCCTGCACCAAGTGCCTATCCGCTGCAGATCTTCCTGCATTTCGCTACAATTTTCTAATGCTGCAACTTCTCTCATCCGCGAAAAGCCGCATGGAACTTCCTACACTATCTACTAGGTCATTTATATATATTGTGAAAAGCAATGGTCCCATAACAATCCCCTGAGGCACGCCAGAAGTTACTTTAAGTCTGTAGACGTCTCTCCATTGATAACAGCATGCTGTGTTCTGTTTGCTAAAAACTCTTCAGTCCAGCCACACAGCTGGTCTGATATTCCGTAGGCTCTTACTTTGTTTATCAGGCGACAGTGCGGAACCGTATCGAACGCCTTCCGGAAGTCAAGAAAAATAGCATCTACCTGGGAGCCTGTATCTAATATTTTCTGGGTCTCATGAACAAATAAAGCGAGTTGGGTCTCACACGATCGCTGTTTCCGGAATCTATGTTAATTCCTACAGAGTAGATTCTGGGTTTCCAAAAACGACATTATACTCGAGCAAAAAACATGTTCTAAAATTCTACAACCGATCGACGTCAGAGATATAGGTCTATAGTTTTGCGCATCTGCTCGACGACCCTTCTTGAAGACTGGAACTACCTGCGCTCTTTTCCAATCATTTGGAACCTTCAGTTCCTCTAGAGACTTGCGGTACACGGGTGTTAGAAAGGGTGCATTCAACCGACTCCGTTTTTGATTATGGACAAATTGTTGCCTGGTTCGCATATCTGCGCTGCATATATGTGATTTTAAGTTACGAGTACGTAAGTTTGTGATTCGGAGCATTTCTGGTTTAAAACTGGCAGCTTGCAGAGGTATTTTGAAAAGTATTTGAACAAGGCGAGGTGCTTGGATACACCAGTTACTCATAATAATGCATATGGATTCTGAAAGCCGAATCACCAGCTGAGATTCTTGAAAAAATTATGCATGCGTTAGAAGAGACTATAGATGAATTTATGTCTGTTCTAGATCCAACTCATTTGATACAGTATGATATCATATTGAGAACTCGTCAACGTAATTTTCCGGTGCAAAGACCTACTTCACATAACGGTGTTGCAAATAACAATCATGTAGATGAAACGAATTTTAGCCGTCCCATAAAGTACAACTACAATAAAGGGCAAAAAAATAATTATCAACAGGGTGGAAATAGAAAGAGCTTCCAACCTAACCGTGGTCGACTAAATACATCAATTAGAAGATATAATCCAGTCCACAATTCCAATGTCATAACCAGCACTGGAATGAAACGAAACACAGTAATCATTAATGACAATTGGTAACTGGCTAGAGTAGCCACCAGTGATTAGGAAGGTGATAGATGACAGAGTTTTCTCTAGTGATTAGCATCCGTTAAATTAGAGTGGAGCGTACCGCGCCCCAGAGAAGTAGTCATGGTTTGGAATAGGGGCTACAGGCAAGAAGTCAACTTCTAAAGTTGTAATCATGATGTGGATATTACTGAGAAACTCTGTGCTGATGTTAATCCACGAGATAGAAGGGATTCTGTTGTACCGAACTCAGCAATTAAAATGATGGTGGAGGATATTGCAGCTGTAGTGGTATTAGACACTGGAGATGTTGGTGAACGCTATTCGTTATGGCTTCTTCTAAAACGTGTTCTAGACGACCAATATGCCTACTCCTGCGGTACAAGATAGTAAGGTATTAGGAGCTGTGGGTATGCGATCACAGAGTGATGGAATACAGACGCAGTTGAAGGTTAAAATGGGAAATGTAGCCATAAAATACACATTTCTAGTTATAAAGAAATTGGCTGTTGACTGTATTCTGGGGCACTAAGGTATCCGGGAGAGAGAAAGAAGAATGGACTTCCTATTGGATAGATAAATTTTCAGAAATGACAGAGCCATTGACCAAATTGACTTATTACTGGATATCGTAGACACTTACTGCCAAGGAGCGTGTATACGTTTATTAATGATTAATAGTATGTGTCCGGTGAATGTGATGAATGTATTATGATTATCTGATCAAGTACAATAAAAATTAACGTAGCCACAACACGTAACTAAATAACGGTAAAAGCAGCCGTTAGCGCTCCAGAATCACCCTAGCCAGTATTCGAAGAGGAACCAGGAATTATCAAGGGATAATTGTAATCCAGGTGTTTTTGCATTCAAAACATATTGCCATAGCATCTACCTTATACCCTGGAAACAGAAAGGCAATGAAGAAGAGAGCTGATAATGAGAAGAAAACATTCAGGATGCAATTGATCTAAATAAGTGAAAAGGGATTACTGAGCACGCATTCATTGCTTAGTAAGAAGAACAGGGAATGGCACTTATTGTGTACAGAGCCATTCGAAACACTGAGCACCCCCCATCCAGAATCTTATCTGTTGGGATATCTGGGTACGTATCACGTGAAAGGAATGTACAGCTTACTGTGGTTTTTTCCAATAAATGTTAAGTGAAATAGTAATAAAGTTATAAATGATTAGCTACATTATGTGTATGTCTATTAATGAACTCTTGTTCCACAATGCGTTTTCTAAGTATTAATTGTAGCTGTGCATTACCACGCTTTTTCAAGTTCAGTGATTTCCAGGAAGATTTTAGGTGATGATGTCTTCCCAACTGAAATGATTTGTGTAAGGAGTACCTATTGAAGAGAAAGTCATTTAATCAATTTTTGGGATGATACTGTACTGCGAGTATCCGGCAAGTGCACTTCTCGAACGTAACTGACATTGCTATTTTTGGCATCTTTAAGGCAGATTTAGTTAACTCTTGCTTGCAGTTCAGACTATAATGCCTTAAGGCACCTGTCTAATTAGTATCGAGCTGGTACAGATGATTTGAGTCTTGGTGTTTTCGCAATGTGCTCAGCATTCAGAACGTCCGAAGTCATCTATTAGGTTCCAAAATTCGCTAATGGGCGTGGTGCAACTTGAGTTAAATCAATTCCAATTCGGAGGTATCTGCAAATTTTAGTGGTCATATAATATGATTTGGACTGTTAAACAATCGATGCACAACTGCTCGAAGGAAACTCATGGGTAATAAAGAGCCAGAAACGACCTTCCCATTAAGATTTTGTGTGGTTTGTTAACTAAAAGTGCAGCCATCTAGCGAGTGTGAATATTTATAGTGTCGTGAAATATAGAGTGAATACGCTCAAACTGTGAATCCAGTAGACTCCGGAATGTTATTCAATCTTCGGCCTATATAGTGAAGTTCATTTTCGACGTGTGGTAAACAATCTACCGATCGAATTTTAGTGGCTAACGTGTGAAGAAATGATTGTACAAAAGACAACTTGTGACTCTTGATAATGTCGTCAAACGATCACAACCGGGTTATGATACGAAGGAATGTGCATTTGAGAAATACTGAAAAGTGATTCAAAGTGTATCCGATTTGTGTGCGATTTATTCAGAATCACGGAACTGAGACCAGAGATCCGATGAATAAAGTGAACTAACCAGTTGGTTTTCAGAGTTATAGAATTCAATAAATACTCAAACTTCTCTGGGAGGTTTTAATGGCGTGGTCCTATAAGTTTGCGATTCTGCCCGTCTGTAGAGAGGAGTTTCTCGCTGTATACTAATGTCAAGAAGAACAGGGTATTGTAGTAGTTACGAGTAATAAAACTTTATAGCAGAGTTTTTACGCCATTGAATGTAACTCAATTTTTCCAAGCAACGAAAAGTACGATTACCGAAGTTCCAGTCAACAAGTACAAAGTTAAATGAAGTTAGCGTAATTTTCTTTACTTTCGTTCCCTTGTGAGGGATAGTATATTGTCCCTTTGGGACAGATAGTGTACTTTCATTTGAATACAGTTAGGATCTTGATAATTTATAATCGTCTTTTTTTACAATTATCTTTCATTATCTTTGTTTAATGAGAATTTGCACGTGTTTAATACCTCCACGTGTATCTAATTAAGGCTTGTATTGCAACCCCACGTCACCGTACCAGTACCGGCGCCTAAAGGCAAGTCGTAACGCGAACACTATTAACAGCCAAATGCTGCACTGCACATTCTGAACATCATTCCTATAAAGTTGAGTACCCATACAGTTAACTAGGCGGCTCAATCAGCGAAATTTAATAAAACCACCTTTTAATAAGCATACATAGATAAACGATTTCCGAAATTTATGGTCGACTCCCTAGAAGATGTTCGTCGTGACACATGTGAAGATCATTTTGAGACTACAAGGATGCCACCAAAATAAGTATTTCAATTAACATAATGAAACAAAAACTTCTGTTGAAAATAGGTTCCCTACAGGTTGAAACGTAAGAACAAGCAAATATAAAGAGTCTGTATTGATAGTGATCCAGTTTTGTAAGCAATCACTGTTATCGATGAAATGAGGCCTGCAGACTTTGAGTGGGGGTTGAAATAAGGGATGAAGACTTTTATTATTAGCGTTCGAAATGTCCAGAAATGTTGTTTGCCTATTCAGAAGAAGAATGATTATTTTGTAGGTCGCTCTTTGCTTGCAACACATCTGTGTAATGGCATTTGTGGATGATCATGTATAAAGGACTGCAAGAATTCTCAGATGGAAGTTAAGTATTTGTACTTGATGTAATAAAACTCTTTAATAGTACTTGTTTGATTGTTTGCCTAGCGAACCGAGTATGGACGATTCCTAGACACAACAGTTTTCCGATCGGTGTACGTGCTTCTTTTGAACGGATTCGAAAAACAAGAAGTTAAACAATATAGCCAGCTTACTGCCATATATTTTCGGCTAATTTCTTTTTTATTCCTTTCTTGTAGATTTACGTATCAAATCTTCGCAATAATACTATTAGGCATAAATATGCAAGGAAGTCTCAACCCTGGTGTCGGCCACTAGCAACAGTAGCCGAAATGTAGGTCGTCCACCCAAAGAAGTTCTGCTTCACATGCCTGGTGTGAATTTTACACTGTAACAATAACAGAAGTGTACATTTTCCAAAATTCATAGAAACGACACGGCACAACTTACTCGTTTCAAACCTGATCCTGTTACCACAGTAACTACGGAAGTTTTTCTACTCGTTACAATAATTTCATACGTGCTCCGCGAGTCGCATGCAAATGTCGAGAAAATACTCATTCTCTTTCCCAAACATGTGCAACATGCCACGATTTGATGCCATCGCAAGGATTGTATCAGAAGTGAGGCCAATACTTCATCTAACGCTCTAAGAAGAATCCCAGTGGATTAACTCAGCCGTTCGCAGTGGTTATAAGTACCACAAGTCATCATCAGCCCCTACACGGACAAACCTCGTACAGCCAGAGCTGTATTTAGATCACGAAAGCCAAGTTGGAGTGAGACAGCGCACCACATTGTTACAAGACGAAGTTGTTCGAGCATTCTTGCAATATTGGAAGAAGCCAGAAGGAAAACTGTCCTGTTCTCCCTAAAAAGGAGGGGACAGTAAATCTTCTTCATCGACACTGTGCAGAACACCTTGAACTTTTGTAGATCTTGTTCATGTTCAGTTGAGGAAGGGGCAGTTCTGTTCTCCAAAAGCGAACATTTCTGTAAAGCATTGCTTCTTGAGTGAAATTCAACCCACTGACGCAGCATTTTCACTGTCCGTCCTCGCTATCTACTCGGTGTGGCATAAACCTGGACCAGCTGCAGCTCGTACATGGTACGCTCGTACATGGCGTCTGCGCAGGATTGTTCGTGGGACCTGAAGCTCACGACTTGCACGACTTCTTCATTTATGTCAGCCTCATTGGAATGCAGATCGAACGATATCCCTTTTAAATGGAGCCCTTCTGTTCAAATTCTTTGTTTGTGAAGGGCATACACGGACAGTCTGTTGGCTTGGCTAGTTCCTGGTGAAAGTTCATATGAAACCTTCGTTTCTCCCGCAGAAATCAAACAGTTATATTGGTAATGCCATTACGCCAAGACATTTAAAGTGCTTTATGCAGAAGTCTCTGGGCACCAACCCTACTAAATACCTGAAAATACATTTATATCCCGGGCAATTTCCCTAGAGCAGTACTCCGTAATGCAGATGAGAATGGAAGAAGAAAAACACGACTGGAGCAAGCACAGTTTCCTCACACTATTCGTTAATTTACACAGTAAGAAAATTTCACGAGCTACTTCGTTAGACATATAATTTGTGTTTTGATTTTATCCATACTGGATGGGAGGTCGTGGTTGTGAATGTCAATGTTAAAAAATACATCGGCTCAGCCACTTGTTTATAGTGTAAAACACTAAGATTGACGCGTTTCGGAAGTCAAGCTTCCATCATCAGAATAATAAAAAGAACCTGTTAAAACTCTCTAAAATGGAACATGCACCTGGCACAATAAAATTGATAATAAAATTAAAACATCGTGGCTACTTCCCTTGTTGCATCAATTTTATTGTGCCTGGTGCATGTTCCATTTTAGCGAGTTTTACCAGGTGCTTTTACTTTTTATTATTCTGATGATGGAAGCTTGACTTCCGAAACGCGTCAATCTTAGTGTTTTACGCTATAAACTAGTGGTTGAGCAGATATATTTTTTAACATTAACATTTTTAATTTGTGTTTTCTTCCCCTGAGAATCTTTGGTCCCTGAACAGTTCAAGTACGTTTAATGTTTTATTTCCATTTTTCGTTATATTGTCCGTAAAAATTGTTTCTCCTGTTTTTATTTACCAATACGGCACGCCGGCCTTTTTGTTGTAGTGCAGTTGGCATTTTGTACAGTACTACTCTTCAATGGTTCCTGCATACAACAAAGGAAAAGTGACTATAAGGGAAAAAGATTCGAGGGTTAATCTGTTAACAGGTTACGATTTCAAGCGACTAAGTTGTACAGTTTCGTTTATGTGACTTTTTGAATGAGTGAAGTTCTCCTGTGCTCATCTTGTTCACTACTCACTTCTCATGTTTCCGGAAATTGGTTAAAGCACTATTTGAAATACGTATCAGTGTATGTGGCCGTCGGAAGATACTGGTGGATGTGTGAACCTCAAGAAGAAAGTACACCCAGAGGTTTCACGGTGGGAGTAACGTGACTTGAAATATGTCAACTGCAAACTGTGAGGCGCGTCGCAGTGGCAAAACGTCCGCCGTCTGCGGGTGTCGCGTCGAGGCAACGGGGCAGCGGCACGGTCTGCAACAGCCGCCCGGCTGCTTACGGCTGCGAGTGGGCGGCGAGGGCGGCGGACAGGGCAGCGGGAGCAGAGCCCAACTTGCCTAAGTCGGCCGTGTGTCTGCGGCTGCCCGACACACAATTACAGCCGACTGCAGGCTGCGGCCCTCCAGCCCCGTGCCACCGGCACCTGCTCTGCCGCGCTTGTGCTGTGCGCGTCTGCTACCGAGCGAGGCCTGTCTTGATCCCCGAGGGCTCTCACCGGATAATCCGAAAGATGACCTTCCCCCCCTCCTCTCCCCCTCTCTCTCTACCACCCTTTCTCTCGCTCTGCCACTCTCGCAGTACGTTGAACAGAGAACAACTCTCTCACCGCTATCCGCTTTTCTATGCCACGGGTTCTTCGAAGCGCTAGTAAACTTGGTAGGGTCATAAATGCTGCAGCAAAGGGACAAATGGTTGATGTACGAAACTACGTCGTACAGGTACCATACCATAGTGTTAACTGAACATAGTGTTAACTGATGCGCCAGTTGATCGGATTAAATGCATCACAGCTTCACCAAGGTAATTTTAACATTGAAATAGTGGTTAAGCGGCATCCTAATAGCAAACCTCGACCTTATAGCTCCCTGAAGGGCGTTTCCTCATCTCGTCGGGGCTGCTGAACAAATATGGTGGGGAAAGAAAGAATGGTAAGCAAAAACTGATGGCAGTGCGCTGACTGGTTTGATTTTGATGTGGTCATGAATTCCTTTCTGTGATAACGTCTTCATACAGCAGTAACACTTCCACCCTACAGCCTCAAGTACTACTTACATGTGTTCCAATCTCTGTGTTCCTCAGCAATTTTTAGCCTCTATACATCCCTCTACTACAATAAAGTGGTACCCTGATATCTTAACAACTGTCCTCTCTTCTTGTTTTGTCTTCTTGTCACTGTTTGCCTAGTGTTCATTTCTTCCCCACTCTGTAAAGAACCTTCTCATTTCTAATCTTACCAGTACACCGAATTTGCGACATCCACTTCAAGCACCACATCCTAAACGATTCGATTCTCTTATTTTCCGGTGTTCCCACAGACCATGATTCAAAACCCTACGATATGTCTTGGAACATTTTCCAAAATTGCTCCGTAATCTAATTGATAGCCCACTATCCAAAGTAGACCACCCAAAATTAATTATTTCACATAGTGTGCTAGTTAAACTCTACATGCACTTGAGAAAGGTGTTGGTGCTCACTTTCTGGCTTCTTTTCATTAGTCTGCTGAGTATTATTTAGCGTATTTCTAATACAGACATATCATAAAATTAAATTACATACAGGGTGTTACAAAAAGGTACGGCCCAACTTTCAGGAAACATTCCTCACACACAAAGAAAGAAAATATGTTATGTGCACATGTGTCTGGGAACGCTTACTTTCCAAGTTCGAGCTCATTTTATTACTTCTCTTCAAATCACATTAATCATGGAATGGAAACACACAGCAACAGAACGTACCAGCGTGACTTCAAACACTTTGTTACAGGTAATGTTCAAAATGTACTCCGTTAGCGAGGATACATGCATCCACCCTCCGTCGCATGGAATCCCTGATGCGCTGATGCAGCCCTGGAGAATGGCGTATTGTATCACAGCCGTCCACAATACGAGCACGAAGAGTCTCTACATTTGGTACCGGGGTTGCGCAGAGAAGAGCTTTCAAATGCCCCCATAAATGACAGTCAAGAGGGTTGACATCAGGAGAGCGTGGAGGCCATGGAATTGGTCCACCTCTACCAATCCATCGGTCACGGAATCTGTTGTTGACAAGCGTACGAACACTTCGACTGAAATGTGCAGGAGCTCCATCGTGCATGAACCACATGTTGTGTCGTACTTGTAAAGGCACATGTTCTAGCAGCACAGGAAGAGTATCCCGTATGAAATCATGATAACGTGCTCCATTGAGCGTAGGTGGAAGAGCATGGGGCCCAATCAAGACATCACCAACAATGGCTGCCCAAAAGTTCACAGAAAATCTGTGTTGATGACGTGATTGCACAATTGCGTGCGGATTCTGGTCAGCCCACACATGCTGATTGTGAAAATTTACAATGCGATCACGTTGTAATGAAGCCTCATCCGTAAAGTGAACATTTGCACTGAAATGAGGATTGACACATTGTTGGGGGAACCATTCGCAGAAGTGTACCCGTGGAGGCCAAACAGCTGCTGATAGTGCCTGCACACGCTGTACATGGTACGGAAACAACTGGTTCTCCCGTAGCAGTGACGTGGTCAAGGTTACATTGTACAGCAGCAACTTCTCTGACGCTGACATTAGGGTTATCGTCAACTGCATGAAGAATTGCCTCGTCCATTGCAGGTGTCCTCGTCGTTCTAGGCCTTTCCCAGTCGCGAGTCATGGGCTGGAATGTTCCGTGCTCCTTAAGACGCCGATCAATTGCTTCGAACGTCTTCCTGTCGGAACACCTTCGTTCTGGAAATCTGTCTCGATACAAACGTACCGCGCCACGGCTATTGCCCCTTGCAAATCCATACATCAAATGGGCATGTGCCAACTCCGCATTTGTAAACAGTGCACTGACAGCAAAACCACGTTCGTGATGAACACTAACCTGTTGATGCTACGCACTTATGTGCATGATGCTAGTACTGTAGAGCAATGAGTGGTATGTCAACACAAGCACCGAAGTCAACATTACCTTCCTTCAATTGGACCAACTGGCGGTGAATCGAGGAAGTACAGTACATACTGACGAAACTAAAATGAGCTCTAACATGGAATTTAAGCGTTTCCGGACACATGTTGTTGTAGAATAATGGAACATGTTTTGTGTTCTCGTATTATGACGTTCTTAGATAATACAAATCTCCTTCATCATAACCAACATGGATTCCGCAAACAGAGATCATGTGAAACTCAGCTCGCCCTATTTGCCCAAGAAATTCACAGTGCCGTAGACACTGGCGAGCAGATTGATGCCGTATTCCTGGACTTCAGGAAGGCATTTGATACGGTTCCACACTTACGTTTAGTGAAATAAATACGAGCTTACGGAATATCGGACCAGGTTTGTGATTGGATTCAGGATTTCCTAGAAGAAAGAACACAACATGTCATTCTTAACGGTTCAAAATCTGCAGATGTAGAGGTAATTTCGGGAGTACCGCAGGGAAGCGTGATAGGACCTTTATTGTTTACAATATACATAAATGACTTAGTTGACAACATCGGTAGCTCCGTGAGGCTATTTGCAGATGACACGGTTGTCTACAAGAAAGTAGCAACATCAGAAGACTCGTACGTACTCCAGGAGGACCTGCAGAGGATTAATGCATGGTGCGACAGCTGGCAGCTTTCCCTAAACGTAGATAAATGTAATATAATGCGCATACATAGGGGCAGAAATCCATTCCAGTACGATTATGCCATAGGTGGTAAATCATTGGAAGCGGTAACGACCGTAAAATACTTAGGAGTTACTATCCGGAGCGATCTGAAGTGGAATGATCACATAAAACAAATAGTGGGAAAAGCAGGCGCCAGGTTGAGATTCATAGGAAGAATTCTAAGAAAATGTGACTCATCGACGAAAGAAGTAGCCTACAAAACGCTTGTTCGTCCGATTCTTGAGTATTGCTCATCAGTATGGGACCCTTACCAGGTTGGATTAATAGAAGAGATAGACATGATCCAGCGAAAAGCAGCACGATTCGTCATGGGGACATTTAGTCAGCGCGAGAGCGTTACGGAGATGCTGAACAAGCTCCAGTGGCGGACACTTCAAGAAAGGCGTTACGCAATACGGAGAGGTTTATTATCGAAATTACGAGAGAGCACATTCCGGGAAGAGATGGGCAACATATTACTACCGCCCACATATCTCTCGCGTAATGATCACAACGAAAAGATCCGAGAAATTAGAGCAAATACGGAGACTTACAAGCAGTCGTTCTTCCCACGCACAATTCGTGAATGGAACAGGGAAGGGGGGATCAGATAGTGGTACAATAAGTACCCTCCGCCACACACCGTAAGGTGGCTCGCGGAGTATAGATGTAGATGTAGATGTCCACATAACATCTTTTCTTTATTTGTGTGTGAGGAATGTTTCCTGAAAGTTTGGCCGTACCTTTTTGTAACAGCCTGTATACTTATGTACAAATTTACACAAAAGAAACTCAAGTTTGGCCTTGCAACTGAACATCCAGTCCTTCAATCCTGCGCACTGCATCTGGAGTTGCTAACAGAAAGTCCTCTTCAGCATCGTGACAGGCTCGGATCCTGCATTCACTGACAGTGTGGTGAACAGATTGGTATGGAGCCCCACAGTCACAAGCTGGATTAGGCAGCTTCTTCCACTTGAAGACACCATCCCTGGATCGGCCATCGCCGGTACAGATTCTGTTGAGAGTAGCCCAGGTCTTGCGTGGCAGGTCGAATCCACTTGGAAGTTTAGCAGCTGAGAAGAATTAATGCAGGCGCACATCTGTCACTGCTTCCCATAGACCTTTCCATTCTTCAGGGGGTTTGAAATCCTTAGCAACCATGTCAGCAGCATCCCACAGAGTTGGAGGGCGTGATTTCAGTCTCTTACGATTTTAAGTGGCAGGCTGCTATGAACAGGTACGTTAAAATTCCTGGAGATCTTGTGGAATTCACTCATAAGGGCAGTACATCTGCGTAGATCAGGAGGCATTTACAGGTTAACAGTGGAAGCCAAAAAACTGGAGTAGATCTGATTGCGCCAGATATTATGCGCATTGTCGTATTCAGCTGGGTGTCAACAAGCCTTGTATTACGACTCTTCATCGGAACAGTAGCGTTGCTCACGTCCGTAGGTCTAACCTTAAAATACCCTTCTGGTTGGTGCTAATTGAGAAACAGCGATTTCAGAGCGAGACTAACCACAGGAACTACTGGGAATGACATACCAACTAAATAGCAGAAACAGTTCTGATGAGTAATTCTACAATCATTGAGGGCTTAGATGGACATAGCTAACTGCGGCTTTTCATATCAAATTTCACCAGCTTGTGCTGAGATCCTATTGTGCTCGTTTTATGATTCGTTTCTGCCTTTGTACATTTTAGTGTTAATTACCCTTTCTATGGCAGTCCAGTTGTTGTATCTTAGTAATAAATAAGATTGTATAGTGATCTTTGGTTTCCTTTTGTAGTTTGGTGAAATCCTTTTCTCACCATACCTATCTGAGTTATCATATCCGTAGTTCATGTTTAACTGAACCACCTCAGTTTCCGTTCATATGGTTATCTGATCCCACTGCGCGAGATTTTTCGTAACACTTCACATGACTTTATGGGCAGCAATGTTTTTAAAGCATAGGACAGACTTCAAATGTACACTACTGGCCATTACAATTGCTACACCACGAAGATGACGTGCTACAGATGTGAAATTTAACCGACAGGGAGAAGATGCTGTGATATGCAAATGATTAGCTGTTCAGAGCATTCACACAAGGCTGGCGCCGCTGGCGACACCTACAACGTGCTGACATGATGAAAGTTTCCAACCGATTTCTCATACACATATAATAGTTGACCGGCGTTGCCTTGTGAAACGTTGTTGTGATACTTCGTGTAAGGAGGAGAAATGCGTACCATCACGTTTCCGACTTTGATAAAGGTCGGATTGTAGCCTATCGCGATTGCGGTTTATCGTATCGCGACATTGCTGCTCGCGTTGGTCGAGATCCAATGACTGTTAACAGAATATGGAATCGGTGGGTTCAGGAGGGTAATACGGAATGCCGTGCTGGATCCCAACGGCCTCGTATCACTAGCAGTCGAGATGACAGGCATCTTATCCGCATGGCTGTAACGGGTCGTGCAGCCGCGTCTCGATCCCTGAGTCAACACATGGGGACGTTTGCAAGACAACAATCATCTGCACGAACAGTTCGACGACGTTTGCAGCAGCATGGACTATCAGCTCGGGGACCATGGCTGCGGTTACCCTTGACGCTGCATCGCAGACAGGAGCGCCTGCGATGATGTACTCGACGACGAACCTGGGTGCATTAATGGTAATACGTCATTTTTTCGTATGAATCCAGGTTCTGTTTACAGCATCATGATGGTCGCATCCCTGTTTGGTGACACTGCGGTGAACGCACATTGGAAGCGTGTATTCGTCATCGCCATACTGGCGTATCACCAGGCATGATAATATGGGGCGCCATTGGTAACACGTCTCGGTCACCTCTTGTTCGCATTGCCGGCACTTTGAACAGTGGACGTTACATTTCAGATGTGTTACGACCCGTGGCTCTAGCCTTCATTCGATCCCTGCGAAACCCTGCATTTCTTGAGGATAATGCACGACCGCATGTTGCAGGTCCTCTACGGGCCTTTCTGGATACAGAAAATGTTCGACTGCTACCCTGGCCATCACATTCTCCAGATCTCTCACCAACTGAAAACGTCTAGTCAATGGTGGCCGAACAACTGGCTCGTCACAATACGTCAGTCACTACTCTTGATGAACTGTGGTATCGTGTTAGAGCTGCATGGGCAGCTGTAACTGTACACGCCATCCAAACTCTGTTTGACTCAATGCCCAGCCATATCAAGGCCGTTATTACGGCCAGAGGTGGTTGTTCTGAGTACTGATTTCTCAGGATCTATGCACCCAAATAGCGTGAAAATGTAATCACGTGTCAGTTCTAGTACAATATATTTGTCCAATGAATGCCCGTTTATCACCTGCATTTCTTCATGGTGTAGCAATTTTAATGGCCAGTAGTGTATTTTGCATTTCTCAAGTATGATAAAAGCTCCACCGTAGCCTCCCAAATGCCATAATCCGAACTTCCATTCTCGTAAATTGGGGTCTACGTTCAATAATAAGTGAGACATTGAATAAGTATGCAAAAAATTCGTTTTAGTCGGTATTCGAACATCCCATATTATTCTCCACTCTTAACATAATCTCCGTTTAGTGCGACGGCATTTCACCAACTTACTTGGAAGGCCTGTACTTTCTCGTGCTGCTACACCACTGGTCGACGTCGGAGCCAACGTTTCGCTGCATCAATAATCTCCCTATCATCCATGTACTCTTCCCGCGGATGGCATCCTACATTCGGCCAGACATATGGAGACCCGAAGGTGCTAGATCGGGGTTGTAGTGTGGATGAGAAGCACAGTTAAATGAAGTTTTTTGAGCTCCTCTCGCATGCACATATTTGTGTGCGGCCTTTTGTTGTCAAGTAGAACGAGAAATTCGTTTGAACTTTTGTAGCGACGCACACAATGAAGTCGTTTCTTCAATTTCCTGGCGGTGGTGCAATACGCTTGAGAGTTGATCACTGAGAGAAGACATCAGACAGCCTAATTCCCTCAGAGTCCCAGAAATCCATCGCCATGACTTCACCGCCTCAGTGTGAATCTTTGAACATTTTATCCGGAGGAGCGGTGGTGCGGAGTGTCCGGTTCGAAGTGAAGAGCCCATGTCTAATCACCTGTAACGACTTTCGACTAAAAGTCGTCACGAGCAACCTCGTAACGTGCAAGTAAATCAGCAGTGACGGTCCTTCACTGCTCTTTACGGTCTTCTGGTGGGCGACGAGGGACCCAGCGGCCACACACTTTGAGTACCCCAGCTGGCAGATGAGTGTGCCAGCACTACCACCAGAGAAGGCGAGGTGCAGCGAGGTGTCCGACTGTGTCTGTCGAGCACCACGAATGAAAATTTCCACACGTTCGAGCATTACAGAAGTCACAGCACTGTGCAGCCGGCCGGCATTCGGGAGATCGGAAAGGCTTGCGCGACCTTACGATGAAGACAGATGCCTCGCCCAATGCCTCACAGAACTTTTGTCCACTGTTTTTCAAGTCTTCGTAGTAGTCTTGCAAACGCCTTTGGATGCGATTTTCTGATTTTCCGTCAAACGAAACTCAATGACAGTTACCTGCTATAAATACACCTCCACTACAGACACCGTTTGGAAGGCTACGTAAAGCGCCCCACCCATCGGAACTGCATGAAATAATAGGGGCTGAAGCAGGAATACTCCACGATGTCCCACAACAAATCCCGAATTTTTTTCAATCGAAATTGCCCGTGGAAAAGAAGTATTGCGGTACTCACCGAAAGCCGCTCGTAGTAGACGAATTTTACCCAGATATTCTCTCTTAACTAATAATTTTATTCTTTTTGTACATTCTTTGGTTAGTCCTTCATGCTTTAGCTTGCTTCTAGCTAGCAGAATTCCTTTACTCCACCTACTGTGTGGTCACCAACTGTAATGTTAGTGAAATGACCCTAACAGAGACAGATTATCTTCGCTTTATGCGTTATGCCACAAATTTGTTTATACAACTTTTGTTAATTACTATATGGACATAAATGAAGCTGATTTCTTTCTTTCACCATGCCTAAGACATTACAAGAACCGTAGAGATTTAAATTACATAATTTACGAAACAGAGTGTAATTCCCAATTAAGAGTTTGATTACTGGGCAACTGCTTACCCATCTTGAAGATTTACCATAATTTTAGTATTAGCAGAAATCCCAACTAAGTTAATACATTTTGCAAAAGCGCTATACGATTAATGAGATTACTAATTATTCAGTATAACTTTAAGCACAACAAATTTCTCTACAATTATTGAAATATATTTGAGAGAAATACTCCACAGCGCCGTCTAGATTATTAGTTACCAACTCAGTCGTCATGAAGATACTAGAGCAATTTAAACCAAATTTGTGTTCCTTAAAAGAAAGGCGCCATTGGGCTCACCAAAGTTGCTAGCTACTAGCGGTAACTTGCCCAGCACGAAGTTTTGTTAATAATACATTAAATAAAATTAGTATTTCAGAAATATGCACCACAGCGCTGGTTAAAATATTTTTTTCGTAACAGGTTGAAAGAAAGTAGTATTTAGAAACATGTGTCACAGCGTCCAGAAGATTAGTATATCCATTACAATTTAAATGAAAATTGTATTTAAGGAAAACGCTCACTGGAATAGTTTGTTCACAACACCTTAAAGGAAATTTGTATTAAAGAGAAACACACCACTGCTCTCATTAGATCAATAACTAAGTGTGACCTGGCCATTGTTAAATACGTCAAATTTCAGTGCCAACAGCCAAAGAAATAAAGTCAAATACGTTTAAGAAATAAGAATAAATTTTTTAGCTGCAGTATTACAGCTTCTGTCTTACACACTCAGCAGACCGACATGAGATCGTGTGGTCGTTTCAGACCCAGGCGCCTTGGCCGCCAAGGCAGCGCCGCTAGACTCATCGACAACTAGGTCAGTGGGAAACGCTTACTCGTTAACTGGACGATGACACAGACCAACAGATGAGAGTGAACTACAACAGACTAAAATTCTAAATAAACCATTTTTTGGTTACAGGGTAGAACAATTTCGAGTGGGAAATAAGGACCAATTCAGCTCAAAGGAATGACAATAACGTTCCTACAATAGTTAGTACTAAGGGCCCCTTTACAATTTAACAATCTTTAGAATTAAAGGTACAAGAGGTGGAAGAATTCAAACCTCAAAAGAGGCCATAAATTTATTCCTGTATATTAATAAATACCACATAACTTAGCAGTGGAATAACAGGCTTATACAGGAACTGCAGGCAGCCTGACAGTAACATCTATCGTATAACATTTTCATTACAAACAGAGTACTGTTTCGTAACATTGCCGGTCTCAAGGGCTGGCTAATTACGGCACTATTAAGTACTTGACATGGATGTAATCAAGCTCCACTAGAACTTTAAAGAGTACAGGATGCTCCACGTCACACATAAAGATGTTCTCATTAATCAAATGCCTCAGACCAGATCCAGAAACGGAAATTGGCCACAGGCGATGTTCGGAAATCCTGGGTGGAAAGACAGAACCAGAAGGCTGTGGAATTGGCCACAGGCGATGTTCGGAAATCCTGGGTGGAAAGACAGAACCAGAAGGCTGTCGTTCCTCCCAGCGATATTATCGGCGTCCTAACACCACGCATCCAACACGAAGGCCGCAGCCGGCTGACTACACAAAGCACAGTGCCTTTTCTCGACTCGGCACGCGCAACCCGCCGCATCGGCTCACCGTCCGGAACAGGCCTCCTTTCACAGCGCGGATCTCCCTCTACCTCCACCGACCTCACAAGAATTGCTATCACTCGTACCCCTCACGCCCTCGCTAAAATTATCACCAGATCATGGACAGCTTTATTCTATCCAATGATCGCGAACCAGCCAGCGAGTGATACGTCGAATCATGCGTCACGGCTCTGTTAGGTTTATAATTAATATCATTTTTTGAATGCTGATGACTTTATGAAAAATTTTATTTCCCTAGGTCGCGAAGTCTGCTTACTGTTTGGACTTGTTAACGTCGACAAATAAAGATTTTAATAAAAAGTCTTATAAAAAATCTTCAGCGTTCAAGTTAACATAACGCTCACTCCACATCGACTGCCTCAGGAAACTAACATTTCATTTCTGCTACTCCTCAGTACTTTGGTCTTCGTTCGGTTTACTAAGAGTTCATATTCTCCAATCAATACACTGATTACGTACAACGCGGTGATTTTTTTCATTTTTTTCTATGTTTACTAAGTTAGCGACGTCATCAGCGAATCTTGTGACTGGTATCCCTCTAGCCAGAATTTAAATCTGTCATTGGTTCTTCTGCACGTAAACTGAAGAGAACAGATTGAACACTACATTTCTGCCTCTCACCATTTTAATACGAGCACTCCGTTCTTGATCTTCCATTTCTCATTGCTCCCTCTTGATTTAGTGCATATTATACACTATACATCCTTTCCTATAAGTTACTTCCATATTTCTCAGAATTTCGGAAGATCTTTCATCAATTTGTAGTGTGGAACGCTTTATCTAGGCCGATAAATCTAATGAACTTGTATGAAATCTTGCTTCAATTATCAGTAGCAACGTCAGAAATGAGAATATTTTGATGCCTTTACCTTTCTGGAAGTCTTTACGTTAGTTTTCTCACTTATCTCCTGTTGCTGTCTTCGGAATTGTGTGGCTGATCATATATCGCCTCTCATAAATTCTGCACACCAACATGAATAGTCGAATCCAGTTTCCCCAACGATATTGGAAATTCCTAACTTATATTAGATGTCCTATCCGGCTAATTTGATCTGAAGTCTCCCCGAGGCATGTTAACTTCTGCCTGCATAGTGTATCCTCTATGTCTTTCGTATCGACTCGTATTTCTTCTTCGTCACATCATCATATAAGTCCTCACCCTGGTAGAGGCCTTCAGTGTACAAATCCAACCTATCCGCGCTCTCCTCTGCGTTTAACAGTGTAGTTACCGTTGCACGTTTCGGTGACTTTTGTTTTCATTTGACCGAAGCTACTTTCACTTTTTCTACATACTAAATCAATCCTTGTTTTTCACTTGTCATTCGACTTGTATTTATGTATTCCCGCCTTTCCTTGGCCATTTTTTACCTCTTTCTTCCACTGTGACCTCTAAGTATTTCTTCTGTTGCTCAAGTATTTTGTGCAGTTGTGTTGCTCGTGGCTACGTTAGTCTAACTTCTGTGGTGGCCCTTTTCATTGGTTTCCAATCCTTTTCAGCTGCCTACAGTGGTAATCTGTATCGCAGCATCCACGCCCTTAGAGAACTTCTGACCCATATCATAATTCCTCAGTACTTCACTATACAATTTCTTTCTACACTGACTCTTCTAGACTATTCTCTTAAACTACATTCAACCCTTCAATCCTAAAGTGTGATTGATTTTATACCTGAATTTTGGCACCTCTTATATTCCAATACTTCATTTCGGAACTTCTGTCTGGCCATGATGCAATTCACATGTTATCTTACGTGGATCCAGGTATTTTCCAAGTATACCTTTTCTGTTTCGGTTCTTGAACAGCGTATTCGCTATTAACACCTGAAATATATTGCAGAACTCAATCAGTCTCTCTCCTCTGTCTAACCTACTCTCAACCCCATTCTCTCCCTTATCCTGTCTTCTTTTCGTTCCGCTATACGATATTCCTGTCCCCCATGACATTTACATTACCATCTTCCTTTACAAGCAGAATTATCGGTTCGATTGAAACATATAAATTTATTTTCCCTTCGACGTCTACATCTGTAGGCGGAATGTATACCTGAACTGCTGTCGTTGGTGATTCAGTGCTGCCAATTCTGATGAGAACAACGCTGTCACTGAACACTTCAAATGAATTCGCAATTGCTGGCCCGTGTGGCCAAGCGGTTCTAGGCGCTTCAGTGAGGAACCGTGCGACTGCTACGGTCGCAGGTTCGAATCCTGCCTCGGGCATGGATGTGTGTGATGTCCTTCGGTAGTTAGGTTTTGTGTGATGTCCTTGGGTTGGATGGGTTTCAGTAGTTCTAAGTTATAGGGAACTGATGACCTGAGATGTTAAGTCGCATAGTGCTCAGCGCCATTTTTGAATTCACAATTTCGAATGAGAACTACCATCAGCTATAGAAGTGAATGACGACAGTGAAAATTGGTGCCGGATCGGGACTCGAACCCGGATTTCCCGCTTATCGCAAGCGGTCACCTTACCATTTTTTAAAATCTTATTTCAGTTTTTTTTATTGCAAAGGGAAGCTAAAACCTCTTACCGAACACTCTGAGCTACCGTGCCGACAATACCATATGGCTATCTGTGGACGACTCACGGCCAAACCCAAACTTCCATATGTCGTCAACCATGCGTCTACGACCTGTACTCGTACATCCATTATGTGTATTCTCGTACAGGTCAGACGTTGTACTTGAAAAGCGTTTGCCCGGTTTCGGCAGATAAATACGATAGTGCAGTGCCTGTGTTATTCTGTTAACGATGCTAAGTTCCTTTGGACATGCACTTCACTGTTCGTAGTAACTCACTCTCTGCTCTACCATCTGTTCATACCGATTGATACCATTTTCTGCCGCTGTTGATGTTGCACAGTAATCATCTGTCCAAAAGTACATATCTTCTTACGATTTCGCTTCCCAGAATACCACTCCATACACCTAGAAAGGAGCCTTTGTACTTACCTTATGAGAGTTTATTTCTTCTCTACCATGTTCGAACTTACGACATTCCACTCTCTAGCTCGTAGACTGTTACATTTTCGCCTTTTACACTGCGACAAAGGAAATGCGGGTGAATTCATTTCATAAGTATTTTGGAAGAACTCTCTTGATGAGATAAATGAGGAAACGGAGATGCGGAAGATATAGCTGATCTAGTGTTAGACTTTGCGTTTAATTGAGCTTTGGAAGACTGACGATCAGAAGAGGCGGAAGGCATAAATAATATTCTTTTATAATTTCTAAAATCATTGGGGAAAGTAGGAATCCAACGATTATTGAAATCGGTACGTAGAATGCATGAGGCTTGAGGCGTACCATAGACAACGGGATAAATTTCATTCACGAATTCTTAGAAACGTCAAAGGCAGATAAGTGCGAGAACTACGGTAAAATCAGTTTAACAGCTCATGCATGTACTGTTCAATCTATGTATCGAAGAAGCAATGACGCTAACCGAGGAAAGTTCGAGGAGTCAGCATAAAAATTAAAGTGAAATGATATGAATATTTATTGATGCTATTGCTGTCCTCCGGAATGAACAGTCTACTGCATATAGAAAACGGATTGTGGGTAAACCGAAGAAAGACGCATGTGTAGGTAACGTGAAGGAATTATTCTAAAAATAACACACCAGATGGTGGAGGAAGCAAGTAGGACGTAAGAAGCAGACTGACGCACCCAGAGAGAGAATTACCTGCCAAAATAAATCTACTACTATCAAATATCGGCTTTCATTTGAGGAAAAGCTGAGAAAGTACTTTTGAAGCACAGAACTTTATGGAACGAATCAAGGATCGTGGGAAAACTGGAAAATTTGAGCCGCGGTATCACAGGATGATACTACACGTGTGAAGACAGCAGAAAGCAACTGCCATGTACCATAGGGAACTGTAGATGGTGCATACTATAAGGGAAGATAGAGATGGGGCTACACCCAACGAATAAGTCAAGTGCTACTCTGAGAGGGAGAGGTTGACACAAGAGAAGAAGTCTTAACGGCTGACATGATCAAACGATCGGTTGATCCGTAACCTCCACTCCCCCCCCCCCCCCCACACACCTCCGTGCCCCTTAAAGAAAAACGGTATGTTAATAATGAAGTTTTCTGCTGAATCCATTAACTTTAGCTAACATATTTAGATTACCAGATTAAGAAGACTTAAGTGAAGCTCCGACATGGAAATTCTCCGAATTATCTCGACACAGACCACCCACTTAGCAGCAGCAATTCGTCCGTATTTACACTACTGAAGCTACGTGTATGTTGTGATATGCCATGTCTGTATTCCATGGAGCGCACTGAACACTTGTGGTATCTCGTCGGTGACGTAACTAGGGTGTTTCCGGTGAATTTGATCAGAGGTTACGAGAAGTATTACCAGACTTGCAACACAACTGCAAGCCCCAAACGTTTCTCCACATTATGAATTTGTGTGGTTCTGATGGAAAGTGAAGAATTCTTACCTACGTATCCTGCAAACATCATAAACGTCTTCTAGGAAAACCGAAATATACGACACACAGTCTGCTCCTCGTTATCGATTGTTTATCAATACCGTATTAAACATTACTTTACTTTCAAACTGTTAATCTTCCGAATGTTTTTAAGTCGTCGTCCATCTTGTTCTACCTTTCCAGCACACCATATCTATTTCATAACGACCCTCAGTGTATTTCATCTGCTTCCTGCACTAGTTGCACTGATTGTCTCCTCTAACAGGTCGTAAGTGCCACGCTACCACCTTGTGGCAAGGGCTTTCCAGGCAGTTCTTTTCTCTGGTCTTTCAGTACCCCATAACCTAATAACAGATACTCCCACTTAACTTCAAATATACTTTTTTGGTACAATGTATTAGATCTAAGAGAGTACTGTGTTGCACATTTGACTGAAGTCCAACTGCAGATAAAACTTTCTTATATTATAAATCATGGCTTTCCTACTAACACAAATGATAATAATAATACAGAAAACACAGAAAATGAGGTCAATTATCTCGATTTCGTGTATCAACACTAGACGGACGCTACTCAGTCGTCTAGCATTTTGTTGTGTATCGGCGGACAGCTCATGCACATTCCAGTACAGCTGCAACTGTCCAGTTTTTGGTTGGAAGATGGATGTTCTGTCGATGACAATAGTCTTGAAGAACTGACTAAGGTGTTCTGACAAGACACCCAGTATGACGAGAAGCTATTGGTCCAATTGCTCTGGTTTACGTTAAAGTCGTCTTAGTTTAATTTTTAAGTCCTATCTGGCTTCTTTCAGTCAATTATGCTATTCTATGTGGTGGCTATGTCAATGAGACATGCCTTCTTAGAAAAGGGAATATATGTAGTCAAATGTAGTGTGCCTCTTCTGAAGGCGGATGTCTCACACTAATTTGGCATATTCGTTTTCGCCTACTTTCTAGCTTGTGGCTCCACCAGTTCTTTGCCACCTAAGAAAAGGATGACTTTGCTATTGTAAAAGCGGAAAATGTAATCCGTACTTGACAATAGAGACTGAACGTAATGTATCTAAATTTCTGATGTAAGCAAGATGGCAGGTATGGGATTCACGACGCCGCTCTTAAGACTCAGTAACGACTAAGTGATAAATCTAAGGGTAAAATATTCTAATTAATCTATCTGTGGAAAATGAAATAAATTCTTAGTACAGTGGAGTATTAGGTACGTTTGAGTGTTTACATGGTATGTTGACACTGCGAAAACTACGTCGAGAAGACTGTTCACTCTGTGACCGATCATTCTAGTAAGCCTGAACGTCATACCAAATTCAGAAATCTAGAAAAGGCAGCGATAGCGAAATGTAGCTTTAGCAAAAACGACTTGAGCTCTACTTCGAAGTTACGAATAGCTTTTCGCATGCTTCGCCTTGCTGGGACTGTGTGATTAAAAGGTTTTTTAATGGATCTGGATAAGTAAATTTAACAGGGAAAGTCTGAGTGGAGCCTACAGCGGGACACTTAGAACGAAGCGTTCACACATAATCCATACTCAAAACATGATCAACAGGATGTGGTCGTGTCACGGGCGAATTACGTCTTTCTGAGCCCGTAATTCTGACGCCGTACCGGTTTTCCGAATTTGTTTCATGACAATCACAACAAACGTATATTAAGTCAAACCGCTACTCTTGCTAGTAAAGACACTCATAACGTCTACAGCTTAAAATTTCTCGATGATAAAAATTATGAATTTAATGTTAAAAAGACAACACTTTCCAATTTTTCCGCAATGCAATATTTATTTCGTCACGAACCAGCGTTCGGCTACTTAGACCATCGTCAGGTGACAACGAATGTCGCAAACACACAGAAAATGACGTTGACTTACGTTGATTTTACTCGTACCAATACCGCACTCGTACAAAAAACTGAGATGTAGACTGTTTACAAAGAACATTATTACACTTTGATGTCACGTAGAAATATTTACATTTAACTAAAAATAAAACTAAAGATTTTATGCAGATATCATTATGTTTAGCAACTGATAAAAATAAAATTGAATTTATACTTTTAATGTAATATTTGTAACAATGAAACTTAATTTTAAGAAACGAGAAATAAGGAAACTGTGTTTGGTCATTTAAAACTAATATAACACTCTGACTCTCATCTTCATCGTTTTCAGGTTTCTCCAGCCGGGTCATAATAATTAGTTAAATGCAACTATTTCATTGTGACACAATAATGTAATAATTTCCTTTGTGAACACGTTTTACCTCATATATTTTTGTCTTCATTATCTGTACGAAAAATGTGCCATTATCTGTGTGTACGACATTTCAGTTATCATCCGACGATGACATAAGAAGCAGAAAACCCGTTCATGACCAAATAAACAAAATTTTGGGTAACATTAAGAAAGTGTTCCCGTCTTAATATTGTTCTTCTGTCATGAACCAATGGAAAATTCAGTTAATGTAGTGTGCTGGTGAATATCTTGGACGGAAAGACTTTCAATACGAGGAAAGTTGTAGACGCTACCTCCTTTGATTTATGCTGAGGTCGTAGACTTCATGTTATTGAGACAAGTTCTGCGAAATCAAATTTTAGAAAGCAACTGTAGCTTAACAAGCTATAACCTACTGTTACATAGTGTTGTTGAATACTTTCTGTAAGTTATTTTCCTTTTAGATAGATAGCGCCTGAATTCAAATCAAGGTACAGTACTGTGCGATGGAGTTTCTGTACTGAGGGGCAGGCCAGACGAGGAGTGGTTAAGAAACTTGAGACTTTAGGATGATCGGCATCCTAGCCACCGTCCGGCCATCCAAATTTAAGTGTTTTGTTTCCGTAAACAGTTGCAGGGAAATCACGGTGAGCTCTATACGGAAAGGATACGATTGAGTCGTCCCCCATCATCATGTAATCCTAGCCTTGTCGTCTGCCCTCCTTTAATCCCAAGAGATTGGTGGTAGAGGAATTATTTGTATGTTTGCGAATATGGACTAACACTTAATGTTACTGTAAAATACGTCAAGGAATCGTAGCTGTTGTCGTTTGCTCATTTTGAGTCGAAGTCTAACACGCGCCTTAAAAATTCATAATCATCTGATAGCAGTCACGTCACAACAAATCATCCATATCTCTCATTAGTCTGAAAATTGCCGTTAATTCAATACAGATGCGAACAGACCGCTAATGCATGTGGTGATAGATGGATCTGTCAGTGAACACTAAATGTAGTTCTCAACAGTGCATGGTTAATGATTGCGGCAGAATAAAGTCATGAATTCACATTCGAACTGACAGAGAATTACTACTCCGAGAAAAATGTGGAAAGGCGGTGTTAGTTTTCCGCCAAGCTCAGTTCAGTCTGACATTTCAGAACGGTAGCAGCTGTCAAATTACTCTGAGTCCCGTCATATCACTGTCAGTGGCTCCCCTGATCTCATTCATTATACATCAATCATTACAATGGTAGGTCCCCGACCGCCGAATGCTACGAATCGTGTCTTTCCCTCACTGTTACTCTTTACACGTACTTTCAGTAACTGATATAATACATTATTAACATACTCAAATTTTTTGTTAAATGCAATGAACCTTAGTTGCAAGTGTAGGCTCCATCCCTTCTGCTGCAAGGGAGATCATATATATCTTTTTTTTAATTTCTCTCATTTGCTTTTTAAGGTCACATTTCTTTATAAAAATTTGCATGATTACAATATTTACCACCATCCATCAATAGATTGTAACAATTCAGAATTTCACCCTCTGCTAGTACGTGTAAGCGAATATTGACAGAGAATTACTGCTGAAACACTTTCCAACAATACGTAAGCTAGAAGAAGGGGACGAAAACATAACAAGGTGTCTGCATGTACCGTGGAACACGCGCAACGGCATTCAGTTGATATATTCTCAATATTTTTCAGTAAATTCGCAAAGGTAAAGTACACTTTTGTCTGCGCGAAGATTTGATACAATTTACTGCATCATTGTCACACAAGAGACCTTTAACTGAGGCATGGAATGTCAGTAGCTTGAACGTGGTAGGGAAAAATATCAAAACCGAAATGCAAAGGCTCAATCTAGATACACCAGGAGTCAGTGAAGTGAAGTGGAAAGAAGGCAAGGATTTCTGGTCAGATGAGTATAGGGTAATATCAACAGCACCAGAAAATGGTATAACGGCAGTAGGATTAGTTATGAATAGGAAGGTAGGTCAGAGAGTGTGTTACTGTGAACAATTCAGTGACAGGGTTGTTCTTATCAGAATCGACAGCAAACCAACACCGACAACGCTAGTTCAGGTATACATGCCGACGTCACAAGTTGAAGATGAAGAGTTAGAGAATGTGTATGACGATAGTGAATGGATAATACAGACTGTAAAGGGGGATGAAAATCTAATAGTCATGGGGGACTGGAATTCAGTTGTAGGGGAAGAAGTAGAAGAAAAGATTAGAGGAGACTATAAGCTTGAGACAAGGAATGAGAGAGGAGAAAGATTAATCGAGTTATGTAACAAGTTCAAGCTATTTCTAGTGAATACTCTGTTAAAGAATCAGCAGAGGAGGAGGTATACTTGAGAAAGGAAGGTTGATTTGGGGAGATTTCAGGTAGCTTCATGGTCAGAGATTCCGAAATCGTACTGGATTATAACGTGTACACAGGAGCAGGTATAGGCTCAGATCACAATATAGTAGTAATGAAGAGTAGGCTGAAGTTTAAGACATTAATCAGGAAGTAGCAATATGCAAAGAAGTGGGATAGGGAAGTATTAAGGAATGACGAGATACTGTAGAGGTTCTCTAAGGCTATAGATACAGCAATAAGGAATAGCTCAGCAGGCAGTACAGTTGAATAGGAATGGACGTATCTAAAAGGGGCATCACAGAAGTTGGGTAGGAAAACGTAGACTTAAAGAGAAGAAATATATTTGATGATCGATGAAAGGAGGAAGTACAATGATGTTCCGGGAAACTCAGGAATAGGGAATACAAGTCACTGAGGAATGGAACAAAAAGGAAGTGCAGGGAAGCTAAGACCAAATGGCTGCAGCAAAAAATGTGAAGACATCGAAAAAAAAAATGATGATCGGAAGGACAGACGCAGCATACAGGGAAGTCGAAACAACCTTCGGTAACATTAAAAGCAAGGGTGATAACATTAAGAGTGCAACGGGAATTCCTCTGTTAAATACAGAGGAGAGAGTGGATAGGTGGAAAGAATACTCTGAATGCTTCTGTCAGCGGGAAGATTTGTCTGATGTGATAGAAGAAGAAACGGAATTCGATTAAGAAGAGATAGGGATTCAGTATTAGAATCACAATTTAAAAGAGCTTTTCAGTTCAAATAAGGCAGAAGGGATAGATAACATTCCATCAGAATTTCTAAAATCATTGGTTGAAGTGGGAACAAAACGACTATTTACGTTGGTATGTAGAATGTATCAGTCTGATGACATACCATCTGACTTTCGGAAAAGCGTCATCCACACAGTTATGGAGACGGCAAAAGCTGACAAGTGCAAGAATTTTCGCACAATCAGCTCAACAGCTCATGCATCCAAGTTTCTTCCAAGAATAATATACAGAAGAATGAAAAGCAAAGTGAGGATGCGCTAGATGACGATCAGTTTAGCTTTAGGAATGGTCAAGGCTCGAAGGCAATGCTGACGTTGCGGTTATAAATGGAAGCAAGACTAAAGGAAACTCAAGACACGTTATTAGTATTTGTCGAGCTGTAAAAAGCCTTTGACAATGTAAAATGGTGCAAGATGTTCGAAATTCTGAGAAAAATACCGGTTAGCAATAGGGAGAGACGGGTCATATACAACACGTACAACAGCCAAGAGATAATAATAAGAGTGGACGACCAAGAACGAAGCGCTCGTATTAAAAAGGGTGTAAGACTAGGATGTAAACTTTCACCCCTTCTGTTCAATCTGTACATCGAGGAAGCAATGATGGAATTAAAATGAAGGTTCAGGAACAGAACTAAAATTCAAGTTAAAAGGATCTCAATGATACGATTCGCTGATGACATATTTATCCTGAGTGAAAGTGAGGAAGAACTACATGATCTGATGAGCGGAATAAACAGTCTAATGTGTACAGACTACGGGCTGAGAGTTAATGGAAGGAAGACGAAGGTAATGAGAAGTAGTAGAGATGAGAACATCTAGAAAATTAAAATAAAGATCGATGGTCACGAAGTAGATGAAGTTAAGGAATTATGCTTCCTAAGCAGTAAAATAACGAGTGACGGACGGAGCAAGGATGGCACTAATATCAAATATAGGCCTTAATTTGAGGAAGAAACTTCTGAGAATGTACGTGTGGAGTGCAACATTCTATATTAGTGGAACATGGACTGTGTGAAAACGGAAACAGAAGAGAATCGAAGCATATGAGATATGGTGCTAAAGCAGAATGTTGAAAGTTAGGTGGGCTGGTATGGTAAGGAATGAGGAGGTAGTGTGCAGAATCGGAAAGGAAAGGAATATGTGGAAAACACTGAGGAGAAGGGACAGGATGATAAAACATCTGTTACGACATGAGGGAATGACTTCCATGGTACTAGAGAGAGAGGCAGAGGGCAAAATTTATAGAGGAAGACAGAGAATAGAATACATCCTGCAAATAATAGAGGACGTAGGTTGCAAGTGCTATTCTGAGATGAAGAGGTTAGCACAGGCGAGGAATTCTTGGCGTTCCGCATCAAACCAGTCAGAAGACTGATGACACAAAATAAGTGATCTTACTGAGAGATTGAAGTATTTCTGTTTGCTATGCTTCAGATTGGCCACGAAAGGAATAAGGTTCCCCGAATGTAAGAGAACAGACACCGTGGTGTACTAGTACTCACTTTCGGTTTGACAGTGAGCTGCGGAAATGTTCATATAAACCAATCAACGTCAAGCCTTGGACCATCAGTTTCCTACGAACGTGCCTCCATGCTCCACCAAAATATGTGGCGGACGAGTGTCAAGGGAGCCACAAAAGAAACAAGACTCCTTAAAAAATCTATAATACTTCAGTTAAGTATTCCGAGATAATGGCCTTTGTTCGGCGTGTAAAACTATCCACTGACGTTTCGATCCCATCTATGGCTGACAGCTTCAGAGATACATGTCCAGAAATTAAGACTACACTGGCAATATATTCAGGAAAAATTTACAAATTCATGGATGTACATCAAAGACTATTTTTCAGTGTAGTTTCCATCGCTACAAATGCAATTTGTGAGCCGAGGCATGAGCTTCCTGATAAAATCGTCACACAGTATTTCCGTGGCTTCTTCTGCCCATTGTTTGATAGCATTCTGGATCTCATCTTGGGACGGAAACCTTTTTTCATCCATAAACAGATTCGGATAAGTAAAAAGATCAAAAACTAAAGGTGGCAAATCGGGGCTGTGTGTGGGGCCCAACCGAAAGATTCCCATAACCTTTTCGTGAGGCTGGTTGTTCTTTTGCACTGAATCGCCTTGGGTAGCAAAAATACTATGACGTGAATCCCTTACAGTCCTTAAAGGAAGGCAGCATGATTTTTCGGGGTGAAACAACGATTCTAAAATTTTTCGCTGACTTTGAGGAGAGATGTCGCCACCACACTGATTTCCTTTTCGACTCAGTTTAGTGCGCCAACCACGTTTCATTGTGTGTCGCTATAAAGGAATAGTTTCCAAGTTCCCGTTCGAAGCTCTCGACAAATTCCCCTGATGATGCAATTTGTTGGCTTTATATTGATCTCTGATCTGTTTTGATACACACCTGTCACATATATTTTGAAAGACAGATGTTTCCGTAACGATTTAATGCAGATACCGAGATTTCTGGAAACATTGTTTTCTCGAATCTCGTCAACTATCAGTCGACGGTCGCCAAGAATCACTTGTTTGCTCTTGCTTATCTCAAGAGTCACACTTCAGAGATGAGCACTCACCTATTCAGCATCAACATTCGTTCAGCCAGATTCAGACTGATTCCACTTCTACGCATTAGTATTATTAATTACACAGTTCCATAAGAGGTTATCTAGAACGACACGTTTCCCTTTCAGGAAGTAGCCAGATTTCGCTTCTCACCTTGCAGCTGTCGACATTCGGAATAGAGTCACTTCAACACTTCCCCACAAGGAAAGTTTTCAACCGGCTGGGACAAACGTGGGTTCGTTCTACAGCGAACAACATCTCCCTAAAAGTCGCGCTGCGAGCGTCGTCGTCTCTTTGAGCGTAAGAGGTTTATTATACTAACTTTTAGGACATGAGAAACGTCCCCTTAGAAAAATTATTGAATTACTGTGCTGATAAATCTCTTACATCATTTGATTTTCAAACAGCTGAGCAAAACTGAACGTACTCAGACATTTCGCTCTTTATCTACTCTGATCAACACTAAACTGACACACAATATTTTTAGCGCAACGCAATCTGACTTTCAAAAATCCCTACAAAAGAATGGCCCTGACTAACACTAACCTATACCTTTCACAAATCACTTACCTCACAAAAATCTTCGTTACTCGAACTACTGCAATACAGCGAGCGCCACTACTGCCAGCTAAATAATAAATTCAAACTACTGAAGGCACTAACTACTGACAGGCATAGTAAGCAAATGAAAGATTTTGATAGAGAACAAACAATGTATTTACCTTAATAGTGTTCAAAAGTCGTAATATATATAGCAGTTCATGACATCCATTCTTACAAATGTACTGTTTCTGATGGACACACGTCCAGATTATCCGCTCTCAAAAATCCGCCATCTCACTTCCCCACATCCACCACTGCTAGCGGCTCACCTCCAACTGCACAACTCTACGCGCTGTTAACAGCCAACAGCCCAACACTACAATAGCAAACAACAATGCAAACCAGCCACAGAATGCACACAGCACAGACAGTGATTTTTAAACAGAGCGCTACGTGGCGTTACCAAAAAAAACCTAAACAGCCTACTTAAAGATGTCACGCTAATTTTCAACTCTATGGAGATGCCTGCCGCGGCTGGGAACGAAACATCAGTAAACTACTTTAAATATCAATTGCTACGTCTCAGTCCGGATGTTTTAACTTACGTAAACGTCGACCGAAGTGACCTACACTATTCATGTGGCACGCACATTAAATGTCTTTCAGCCTTTCATTAACTTTGTAACTGTACGATCCTGCGGAAACTGGTGGACCGTGATCACCTTTGAACTGCTCAAACACAGTTTACTGACTTTTTACCTTCACTTCTGTGCCCAGTCATTAAACGGGTGCACCCATTACACCGCATATAGCATGTTAAATGACATCAGATGGACTATAGCGTCAAGGTCGCAATTTTGTGTGGGTGTGCGTTCGTGTGGAATACATCCAGAGTAAATCATTCAAAAACACATATACACAAACAGAATAATAGATACATGTTGTTGTTCAGGTCTTCAGTCCATTGACTGGTTTGATGCAGCTCTCCATTCTACGGCATCCCGTCAAAACCTCTTTATCTCCGAATAACTACTTCAACTTACATCCTCCCGAATCTGCTTAGTATATTCATCTCTTGGTCTCCCTCTACGATTTTTACCCTCCCCGCTTCCCTCAAATACTAAATTTTTGATCCGTTGATGCCTCTGAATGGGCCCTAAAATCCAGTCACTTCTTCTAATTGAATTGAACCACGAATTCCTCTTCTCCCCAGTTCTCATTACTTATATGATAAAATGGCTGGGTCTGAGCACTATGCGACTTCTGAGGTCATCAGTCGCCTAGAACTTAGAACTAATTAAACTGAACTAACCTAAGGATATCATACACAGCCATGCCCGAGGCAGGATTCGAACCTGCGATCGTAGAGGTCGCTCGGCTCCAGACTGTAGCGCCTAGAACCGCACGGCCACTCCGGCCGGCAGTTATATGATAAACGCATCTGATTTCCCGCATTCTTCTGTAGCACCACATTTCGAAAGACTCTATTCTCTTGTGGCCTAATTTATTTATCGCCCATCTTTCACTTCCATACTTGGCTACACTCCACCCCAATACTTTCAGTAAAGACT
Source organism: Schistocerca piceifrons (assembly GCF_021461385.2). Classification (NCBI taxonomy): domain Eukaryota; kingdom Metazoa; phylum Arthropoda; class Insecta; order Orthoptera; family Acrididae; genus Schistocerca; species Schistocerca piceifrons. Next base: position 504,226,164 of record NC_060138.1, on the reverse strand, counting down.
TCCTGACACTTAAATCTATACCCAATGTTAACAAGTTTCTCTACCTTGGAAACGCTTTACTTGCCATTGCCAGTCTACATTCTCGCTACCAGCATCAGTTAGTTCGCTCCCCAAATAGCAATACTCATCTACTACTTTAAGTGCCTCTTTTCCATATCTGATTCCACAGTATCACATGGTTTAATTCGATTACATTCCATTATCTTCGTTTTTGTTTTGTTGATGATCATCTTACATCAACCTTTCAAGACACTGTCCATGAAGTTCACCTGCTCCTCAAGGTCAGTTTCTGTCGCTCACAGAATTACAATGTCATCTGCAAACCACACAAAGTTTTTCTTCTTCTTCATGGATTTTAATTCCTACTCCAAATTTTTCTTTCGTTTCTTTTACTGCTTGCTCAGTATACAGATTGAGATTGAATAACATCGGGGATAGACTAAATACATCTTACCTTCCTCACTCCCTTCCCAACCACTGATTCCCTTTCGTGCCCCTCATTTCTTATAACTGCTATCTGGTTTCTGTACAAACAGTGAATAGCCTTTTGCTCCCTGTATTTTACCCCTTCCACCTTCAGAATTTGAAAAATAGTATTCCAGTCAACATTGTCAAGCCTTTCTCTAAGTCTACAAATGCTAGAAACGTAGGTTTATCTTTTCTGAACCTATCTTCTCAAATGAAGTCGTAGGGCCACTAATGCCTCGCATGTTCCAACATTTCTACGGAATCCAAACTAATATTCCACTAGATCGGCTGCTATCAGTTTCTCCATTCTTCTGTAAGGAATTCATGTTTTATTTTGCAACTGTGACTTATTAAACTGATAATTCGGTAATTTTCACCTTCTTTCTTCCGGACTGGAGTTATTATATTCTTCTTGAAGTCTAAGGGTACCGCACCTGTGTCATACATCTTGCTCACCAGTCGGAAAATTTTTATAATTGCTGGCTCTCCAAGGCTGTCAGTAACCCTAATGGAATGTTGTCTACTTGTTTCGACTTCTTCACGCAGTATCGTATCTCTTGTTTCATCTTCATCTATGTCCTCTTCCATTGCCACAATACTGCCCTCAAGTATATCGCCCATGTATAGACTCTCTATACACACCTTCTACTTTTCTGATTTTCCTTGTTTGCTTAGGACTAGTTTTGCATCTGAGCTGCTGATAATCATACAGGTGGTTCTCTTTTCTCCAAAAGTCTCTTTAATTTTACTGTAGGTAGTATCACCCCTAGTGGTATATGCTTCTATATCTTTACATTTGTCCTCTAGCCATCCATCCTTAGCCATTTTGTACTTCCTGACCATCTCATTTTTGAGATGTTTGTATTACATTTCGCCTGCTTGATTTACTGATATTTTGTTTTCTCCTTTCTTCAGTTACATTTAAGACCTGTCTTGTTACCCAAGGATTTGTACTAGCCCTCGTCTTTTTATCTACTTGATACTGTGTTGCCTTCACTATCTCATTTCCCAAAGATACCCATTGTTCTTCTACTGTATCTCTTTCCTCTGTTATAAACAACCTTTTCCTAATGCTCTGTCTGAAACTCTCTTCAACCTCTGACTCTTTCAGTTTATCCAATTTCTATGTACTTTAATTCCTATCTTTTAGCCATTCCTTCCGTTTTCATCCCAGCTCATAACCAATTAATTGTGATCAGAGTCCACATGTGCCCCTAGAAATGTTTTACAATTTAAAACCTGGTTCCTAAACCTGTCTTACCATTATGTAATCTATCTGAAACCTTCCAGTATCTGCATGCCTCTTCCATGTACGCAGCATTCCTTCATGATTTTTAAACCAAGTGTTACCTATTATTAGATTATGCTCTGTGCAAAATTCTACTAGGCGGCTTCCTCTTTCATTCCTTACCCCAGTCCATTTGCACCTACTACTTTTCATTCTCTTCCTTTTCCTGAATAAGATAAAAACCAGAATCAGACACCTTAAACAGAATAAGAGTCGAGGTGAAGATGGAATAATGGCTGAAATGATCTTTTCAGGAGGAGAGAAACTTGCAGAGAAAATACACCGACTGGTACAGACAATATGGACCAAAGAAGAACTACCAGGAGAATGGAAAACTGCTCTGATTTGTCCAATACATAAGAAGGGCGACAAAATGAAATGTGACAACTATCGAGGAATCGCCCTGCTTAACGTCTGCTATAAGATCCTGACCAATTGCCTCATACATAGAATTCAGCCAGTGGCAGAATCGGTGATTGGGGAGTACCAGGGAGGTTTCCGGCCAGGACTGTCAACAGTAGATCACATCTTTAGTCTTCTGCAGCTCACTGAGAATCTGGGTGAATACGGTAAAGATTTGTATATTTTATTCGTTGATTTTAAGAAGGCCTATGACTGCATACATCGCAAGAGCCCGCTCAACTGTTTAACGGAGTTTGGCATATCATAGAAACTCATCAATCTGATAAAGATCTGTCTGAACGAAACACGTGCAAAGGTGAAGATGGGAAATCGCGTAACTGAGGAGTTTGAAATTGTGACAGGACTCAGGCAAGGAGATGCGTTGTCCCCTACGCTGTTCAGCTTTGCCCTCGAGAAGATCGTATGCGAGACCTTCCAAGAGAACGAAGGGATTGAAATCGAAGGAAAGAGACTGGCATACTTAGCCTACGGAGACGACATCTGTTTACTCTCTAGGTCGGAAGAGGAGTTGGAGCAAATGACCAAAGCACTAAAGGAGGCTGCCAGCAAATTTGGGCTAAACATAAACGAAGCCAAGACAGAGTATTTCTTTATGACGCGTGTTCATTGTCAGATTACTGATCATCTACAATCACTGCAGGTTGGGGACCATTCCTACAAGAGAGTGCAAGAATTCACATACATTGGGGCACTTTTCACTGAGAACTCGTCATGTGAAGCAGAGATCAATGCCAGTATACAAGTAGGAAACCGGTCTTACCACATCCTAGCACAACTGCTTCGGTCCAAGTAACTCTCCAGACAGTTCAAGATTCGACTGTAAAAAACCCTGATCCAGCCCGTTGTTCTGTATGGCTGTGAGACATGGAGTATCCGGAAACAGGACTTCCATAAGCTCCTTGTTTTTCAGAGAAAAGTGCTTCGGAAGAGCTTCGGTCCGGTTCTGGATGCATATACAGGTGAATGGAGGATCAGATACAACCAAGAGCTTGGGGAATTGTACCAGCAGCCCAACATAGCAGGAACTGTGAATGTCAATCGAATGCCGTGGGCCAGCTATGTAGCCCGGATGGAGGATCACAGACGGCCTCGGAAGCTACTGGATTTCACACCTACAGGAAAGAGGTCGCCAGGGAGACCCAAGAAGCGTTGGAGGGATGAACTCCATGAAGATTTAAACCCAGTGTCAATAGATGTGAACAGATGGCAGATAGCAGCAATGGACAGAATACAGTGGAGGAGGAAACTTATAGATGCGTGCGGTCCACTGGGCCTGATCACGTAGTAGTAGTAGTAGTCCTTTTCCTGCAATCAAATTCTAGTCCCCCATGACTATTAAATTAGGATCTCACTTAACTATGTGAATAATTTCTTTTATCAAATTATGCAATTCTTCAATCTCTTCATCATCTGTGGACCTAATTGGCATATAAACTGGTACTACTGCGGTAGTTGTGGGCTTCGTGTCTATCTTGGCTGCCATAATTCGTTTACTAAACTGTTCATAGAACCTTATCTGCTCCAATTTTTTATTCATTATTAAACCTATTCCTTCATTAACCTTATTTTATTTTGTATTTATAACCCTGTATTCACCTGGCCACAAGTCTTGTTCCTTCTGCCATCGAACTTCACTAATTACCACTATACCTATACACCACAAAGAAAACATGTAAGAACGAAGAACACATAGCGACAACTGACAGGATTACACACAGTATATAAACCAAACCACAGTGTTTAACATAAGTCTGGTACTGAGTCAAAATGTGTACATAGAACGCTGAAAATCGGACATTTTGGATGAGCAAACTACCTAAGTAATTACGTCTTTAGGACGGCACATATGTACTAATAAGACTACATATTGTAACCTGAGACTAATAGCAATAAAGTCTCAGGAAATTTGTGCTACAAAATGTTGGTTCACACATAATAATAACAAAAATCTGTTTTGTAGTAACAAGCTGCAACGTGCATAAAAGCACTTTAAGAGAAAGCAGCCGTTCGATGCACTTAACTACTTACAGATGTCTTGATCACAATTTTATTATTCCAGTACACCTTAAGCGTTTCTGTTTCTCTCATTTTCAATGCCTGTAAGAAATATTAAGGCAAAAGTGGTATCAGTATAAATAAAAGCCATGTTACATTTTCACCATTAAGTGGATCCTTGGTGTAGAAGGTAAAATGTAGTACAAAGTTTACCAAATACTCAGCAGAAACTTCTCCAAATGGATACATAATTTCTAATAACCATCTCTTAAGAACAGAAAAGTGCGAAGTGCCTTGAAAGATCAATAATGATAAAAGAGGAATAAACCGCTAGGCGGCGCTAGTGTTGTGGTATGTAAGACACCGTTTATTAACAAAAGTAAGTGATTTACCTAATTTCATCTTATAAATAACTACATCAGTGCAGAGTACCGAAAAATTACTATTTGATTTCACAAAAAACGCAGTATGCAGGGATGGAATGGCTGAAACAAAAATTGTTGCTCAACATACCAACACTGAGAACAAAATACATCCTTTCCCTCACTTTTCGTTCATCTACTCCCCCCCCCCCCCCCCGCCTCCCCTCGTACTCGTATAATTCCAAACTACGTTACGTATAATTCATTACACATTTACTTTATACTCTTTAACAATTATTTCGGAGCCCATGGAACTTCAAATACGTAACATATGCAAATGTTAACCGATTACTATACGTTTCGTAAAAGTTCTGTGTCATTATTGTTACTTATTAATTTCATCTAGTTCTGTATAACGTAATCTAAATGGCTTTTATTATACTCTTTTTTTAAACTGACGTACTGCATTCTCAATGTTTACGTCCTGGGGCACAATTCTGGTTTCAGACATAGCTTCCGCGTATAGCGCTTATTTGTTTGTTCCGTGTTTTATTAAATTTTCCTCCTAATACCGCACGTAACAATATATAAAAACCAACGGTTCTTCAACATAATTACTGCGTTTTACGACTAGTATTTACTTTCTGTAAAAATATACAGGAGATTTTATGTATTTTTCACTGACGCAATTACTTATACGATGTAACTGGTTAAATCACTTATTTTTTCAAATAAAACACTTGTTTCTTTTCAACACAATCCTTGCGCAGTGTAACAGTTTATTCCACTCTTATCAGCCTTAATCTTGAAAGGTAGCTTGCAGTTACCTGTTGTTAAGGAATGTTGACTAGGCAACGTGTATCTGTTTGAACAAATATCTACTGATTTATACTAATGGCGTTAAGTAGTAGGTAAACTTCCAAATCCATAGCATAGTAACACGTATTTCTATTGATCCAGTTTTGTCTTTGCAGTTTTAAAGCCTTTACGAATGACGTAAGTCGTAAAACGTAAAGGGTATTGGAATAATAAACATGCCAAAGTGTTTAAGAAGTAACTAATCTGTAATAATTATTTGACGATATTATTGTATACAAAAACAAACATGTGTTCCAGGCCAATTCTGCTTCACAAGCAGAAGAAACGAAATGTGAACGGTACAGCAAGAACAACTTTCCATTTAGTGGCGTTAGACCCGGGATAGTCAATCTCTTGCACCCACATTTACATCTACGTCTACATATATACTGCGCTAGCCACCAAGTGGTGTGTGGCGGAGGGCACAATTCGCGCCAAAGTCATACTTCCTGTGTTCCACTCGCGGATCGCGCGAGGGATAAAAGGCTGTCTGAACGCCTCAGTACGAGCTCTTATTTCCCTTATCTTTGAATGATGATCATACCGCGATTTGAAAGTTGGCGGTAATAATATATGCTCTACATCCACGGTGAAGTTTGGATTTTGGAATTTAGTGAGCAGCCCCCTCTGCTTAGCGCTTCGTCTATCTGAAAGTGTGGCCCACTTCAAACTTTCTATGAAATTTGTAACGCTCTCGCGATGGCTAAATGTACCAATCACGAATCTTGCCACTCTTCTTTGGACCTTCACAATCTCTTGAATCAGACCCAACTGGTAAGGGTCCCATACAGACGAACAATACTCTAATACTGGACGAACTAACGTATTTTAAGCTATTTCCTTTGTTGAAGGACTGCATCGCTTCAGGATTCTACCAATAAACCGAAATCTAGAGTTCGCCTTACCCGTTACTTGTGTAATCTGATCATTCCATTTCAGATCATTTCGAATAGTCACACCTGGATACTTGACTGATGTTACCGCTTCCAAAGACTGATCGTTTATTTTGTACTCATTCATTAATGGGGATTTTCGCCTTGTTATACGCAGTAGGTTACACTTACTAATATTGAGAGATAACTGCCAGTCATTACACCATTCATTTATTTTCTACAAATCCTCCTTGATTTGTTCACAACTTTCGTGTGATACTACTTTCCTGTCGACTACAGCATCATCGGCAAATAGTCTAAGGCCGTGGTCAATACCATCAACCTGATCGTTTATGTAAATCGTAAAAAGGAGAGGACCTATTACGCTGCCTTGCGACACACCTGAAGTTACTCTTGTTTCTGTTGAAGTTACCCCGTTCAGGACGACATACTGCTCCCTGGTTGTTAGAAAAGTTTCCATCCAACCGCATTCACATCCAACGTTTGTACTTGTGTCAGCAGTAAAACTTTCTAACCAGACATCAGTTCTATAGTAATGGTAATTTATAGTGTAGGTGCGACTCTACTAGACAAAATTTATAAAGCAAACTTACGGAAAGGTAATGCATCTGCTAATAATTAATTACAAAATACTTTGTCAACATTTTATGAAAAATTCATGGAACCTTCTGCTGCCCCCATGAAAGCTGAAACGCCCATTGGTGTGCGATATGGACCAGATTAACTGCCACTTCATTTCATGAAAAGCATCCCAAGAATATAGCAGGAATAAGGGAAAACGGAAGACATAAACAATGACGACCTTACAAGTGTTGTAAAATATCAGACCCAGACGTTTCTTCTTGAACAAGTATTATGCCCTCAACCAGCCGCACCTACTGGTGGAACAGTCTCGTCTCCTAACCAGCTAGCGCTATAAATGTTTTTGCCTTATAATGAGTGGCCGGATCTCCCTCTTTCCTGATGTTGTTTTTAACGTAATTTGTAACATTTGTGTCACTAAAAAAAAAAAAAAAAACAATAAATCGTTCAAGATGATGCTGCAGGACGATGGTCCTCTCCGTCTATTCGTCTCGAATTTGAGGCACATAATCAATGTGAACGCAGGGCTGGGGCACGATGCTTCATTTTTGGCAGACTTGGACTTCTTTTAGGTGCACAAATGTAGCCGTTGCTGGCATGTAGTGCGTCCTACATATGTACCACAACAATGTTTTGAGTGCAAACGCATGGTTGTGTGCATTCCTATGTATTCCGTTGTATAATAAGGATATATGAGTAGTGTTTTCGTACATTACTTTGTTGTGACGATATGTGTATCATAAAATTCAAACAACTTTGAGAAATTTCGCACGGACGAGGAGTGAAAAAGAATTCCATGCTTGACTGCTTCTGCAGTCATGATGAGAAGTCTCTATTAAAACCATAAGCTTTGGAGAGAGTGCTGTTACATATATTTTAATAGAAGTAAAGGTGAAACGAAATGTAGTGAATTAGTTTTGCTCATGAAGTGTAACTCTACACTAGACGGATGCTGCAAAAAGGTCAAGTGTTTTGTTCCAGCATCATTCAATAAACTTAAAATGTTTCATATTTTATTTCATAACTTTAGATAAATAATTTCACAGAACATTTGACCCTTCTTTTGTCATTTTGTTTAGTTGAAAATGATTCTTTGTAATAGCTAAAAGCGAGTAACTTCTTATGCTCAAAACCCTCAGCTTCGCTGAGCTAAACTTTCAGGCTCTTAATTTTTAATCGGCAAATCTAGACTTTGATGCCATATTTGTCCACTTCCCAGTCTTCGTTCAGCTACGAAAGTGCGAACAAATGTCTATTGTGTAATTTGTAGGTCTTGTTGGATTGTAGGCGCACAACTGGTGTCCCTTAGCGCCCCATTTGTGTGTCATAGAGATCAGATCAGACAAATCTGGTGGTCAAGAAATCAACATGTTCACTGTCATGCTCTTCAAACCCCTGAACCGCGATTATGGCCTCGTAACACGGTCTTCTCACTGAAGGAGATACCGTGTCATGGTAGACAATGGTCATAAACGGATTACCGCGGTCCGCAATAAATTCACATAGTCCTCCCATGTAATGTTGCCTTTGAATACTAATACTGCTACTGCTACTACTACTGTTACTGTTACTGATATTATTACTACAATCTCACGAAAGTGCTGCACAGTAACTCAGTGCCACCAAATAGCATTCCGTTCCGCGGTGGACGGTGGTCATAATTTTTAAGTTCATCAGTGTACGTCCAGTTACTGGTGGCCACCTCAAGTGTCCGAACCAGTATATACCACAGACTCCTGTGCTAGCTCCTTCCATTGCTGAAGTCATTACTCCGAGACGTTTCCTACAGTTCTATCGTGTTTACATTCTTACTGATCACCCACGGTCACTAGATGGTTAGATTATAATGGAACGTACTGCAACGCAGGCACTCAGTTTCGGCTCACAAAACAAGTAGTCGTCTATTTGTTACGACAGTTCTTTATTAGACGAGAAGTTAATTTTTTTATTTGTCACTATATATTTACTCTGGCCACCACCCCCACTCCGAGAACTATACAATCTGCAGAGGTGGAGTGGCTGCGTATGTCAACGGTACACATACCCGTATCGTTGGTGCAACCGAAACAGAGGGATATGTGTGGAGAGGATGGACTGGCCGCACGATTCAGAAGAGAGGTAGCAAACTTGCTGGTGGTTAAAGAGTCAAGAATCTGGCCCGGACATGAAAAATTGGCCGACAAAACACTGCAATTCAGGCACTGCGAACGGCTGAAAGAAAGAGGAAACTGCTACCATTATTTTTATACCCGACAACATACGTGGCTTAATGATGATGAAATCTTCTTGGGTAAAATATTGCGGGGGTAAAGTAGTCTCCAGACGCGAACCGCTCAGGAGTATGCCCTTAGGGAAAACAAAACTGGCATTTTACAGATGAGAGTGTCGAATGTTCGATCCTTTAATCTGTTTCTACGTATACAGGATCAGTCACATATAGTGGGAATTCATAACTTCCGTGGCAGGAAGAAAAGGACTACTGCTGAGGTAGCTATGGCGTTATCAAATCAAAATCACATATGGGGAGAGTTGGACTAGGCGTAATATCAAATAAGAAACTACGAATGCAGGTAAACTACTATGAACAGAATAGTATACGCATTATCGTAGCGAAAACAGACACGAAGCCAACACTCCCCACTGTAGTGAGAGCTTATATGCCAACTAGTTCAGTACATTATTGATGTGCTTCAAAGAATATGTGATGGGATAAAAGAAATTATTCAGATAGGATACGAAAAATTAAATCTGAACGGTGACTGTGTAAGCGTATTGTCATATCGCTGGCTTAGTTGTGGAGTATCTTTGCAGGCAGCTGCATCTGTAGAGAGTCGAGCGCGGGACACGGAACTGTTACGTTGTGTAGTGTGCAGCTCTGCATGTGAGAGGCATTGTTGGTATGGAAGTAGGAGTGTTGCTACAAGTGCTATTACAGTAAAGTGGTAAAATAAGTAAATGATTCTGAGGAAAGTGCGTCAAGAAGTAATTTAAAAATTTGCAGTGCTGCTGATAACTCTCGTTGCGTGTCGCACAGCGTCAATCATCCGTGCCGTGCTCGGTCTCCAAGAATGAACTAATGTGAATCAGTAATACTATTTACCACAAAAGGGTGCAGTCAAGTGCCATTGTCTTGTAGCGATCGTTCCGCATCATGAACAATCTACCCCGCCGCGACGGTTACGCGCAAGCTCGTACAACTGTGAACTGAAAAATTAACTTTACGAACAGTGGCATATCATTACTAGTGTCAAAGAGGACTGGCACCAAATATCTGTGTATGCGTGACGAGCGTAAGAACTTTCGTGCGATCATTCGGCTTCTCCATCATCAACAATCATCCGCGTCGTGTCGATTACGCGTACGCTCCTCCGAAGATATTGTAGACTGTTAATCATCCATTAATTGGGATAACACTTCTGGTTTTGGTATGTAAACAGTGCAACCTGCGACTTTCTTTTATCGTCTCAGAATATAGATGTTCATACCAGACGTAGAACAGTGTTGTGCTTAACGTTGAGTGGCTCCCCTAAGTCCGCTTGCATATTTTGATAGATAATTTCAGGCAAGCCAACACCCAGCAGCAGTGTGGAGCAGCACAGTAGGACCGCCGCGGGATTATCAGGTTCGTGGTGTAGACAGGGCGCACGGTCAAGCAACGGTCACGAAACGAGAAGCCAGTTTAAGGTACCACACCCATTTGTACTCCTGTGCGTGCTACAACTGGAAATCGACAGTAGGAAAAATAAGTGAATGATAAATAGTAGGGAAGTTTGGACGGGAGGTAATAAATCAAACAGGAAACCTCCTGGGAGAATTTTACACAGACCGTAATTTAACCATTGCTGACACTTGGTTTAAGAGTCTTGAAAGAAGATGTGCACGTGGAAGAGACCTAAAGACACTGATTTCTGAATTATTGTGCAATGGTAAGACAGACATTTAGAAACCATAATTCAAACATTTCCAGGGGAAGATGTAGACCACCACCATGATTAACTGCTTGCGAACTGCATAGTAAATCCCAAGTAATGGCAGCAAAATAGGAATTTACAGAGACGAGTCCTGGATAAATTAATAGAACCCAGGGCTTTTAAGAGTTCCAAAGAGAATGTTAGACAACGTTGGACTAAACTATAAGAAAAGAAAACAATAGAAGAAAAACGTGTAGCTTAGCAAAAGTAAATTGTAATGGTAGCACATGATCTTTTTTTTTTTTTTTTTTTTTTTGTCAACAGTCTTTTGAATGGTTTGAAGCAGCCTGCCACGAATTCCTCTCCTGTGCTAACCTCTTGATCTCAGAGTGGCACTTACAAGCTACGTTCTCAATTATTTACTGGGTGTATTCCTGTATCTGTCTTCCTCTATAGTTTTTGTCCCCTACAGCTCCCTCGAGTACCATGGAAGTCATTCACTCATGTCTTAACAGACATCGTATCATCATTTCGCTTCCCTTATCAGTGTTTTCCACATGTTACTTTCCTCTCAGATCCTGTGCAGAACCTCTTCATTCCTTACCTTATCAGTCCACCCAATTTTCAGGATTCGTCAGTAGCAGCACATGTCAAATGCTTCGATTCTCTTCAGTTCTGGTTTACCCACAGTCGACGGCCACTGTGGCCGAGTGGTTCTACGCGCTTAAGTCCGGTACCACGCTGCTGCTACGGTCGCGGAATCTAATCCTGCCTTGGCCATGGATGTGTGTGATTTCCTTAGGTTAGTTAGGTTTAAGTAGTTCTAAGTTTAGGGAACTGATGACCTCAGACAAGTCCTGTAGTGCTTAGAGCCATTTGAATCATTTTTCCCCAGACACCATGTTTAACTACCATACAATACTGTTCTCCAGAAGTACATTCTCAGATATTTCTTACGCAAATTGAGGCCTATATTGGACATTAGTAGTCTCTCTTGACCAGGAAAGCCGTTTTTGCCATTGCTCGTCTGCTTTTGATGACCTCCTTGCTCCGTCCCTCGTTGGTTATTTTAGTGCCTGGGCAGCAGAATTTCTTAACTTCATCTGCTTCATCAATCCTGATGTTAAGTATCTCGCTGTTCTCATTTCTACTACTTCTCATTCCGTTCGTCTCGATTTACTCTCAGTCCATACTCTGTAATCATTAGACTGTTCTTTCCGTTCAGCAGATCATGTTATCCTTCTCCACTTTCATTCAGGATAGGAATGTCATCAGCGAATGGCATCATCGATATCCTTTCGATCTGAATTTGAATTCCACTCTTGAACCTTTCTGTTATTTCCATCATTCCTTCTTCAATGTACAGACTGAACAGTAGGAGGGGGGGGGGGGGGGATGAAGGCTACATCCTTGTCTTACACCCTTTTCAATACGAGGACTTCGTTTTTGGTCATCCACTCTTATTATACTCTCATGGTTGTTGTAGATATTGTAAATGACCCGTCTCTCCCTATAGCTTAAGACTACTTTTTTCTTAATTTCGAACATCTTACACCATTTTACATTGATTAAACGTCTTAAATGACAAGACCTAGCTGAAGTCCTTGGATAACAAAGGAGCAAATGAAACAGGTGAAACATAGTCCTGAGCAATGACCCTTACCGATACTGCAAAACAGCTAAGTGGCAGAAGCTCGAGGATAAAGGCAAAGCGGTAAATTATGCATGACTAATGCAAATGTAGAAAGCACTTACGGAAAACGTAAAAATACTATCGGAGCAAAGACAAACAACTATATGAACATCAGAAACTCAGATGGTGAGATGGTACCTAGCAAATAAAGGAAATCTGAAGGTGGAAGGAGTGTATAGAGGCTCTATACTAGGTAACAAGTATGAGGAAAATACTATAGAAAGAATAGGGGCAGTAGGTGAGGACGGGATGGGAGATCAGAGCAATAACAGCCCTAAGCAAAAATAGGCCCCTAGAATAGGCACACATATTTGTTGAGATCCTTAGTAAAGCAAACCACAACAGAATTGTTCGAGCATTTCATGAGATTCATCAGATGAAAATACCGTCTGTCTAGTCGGAGAATGTAATAGTTCCTGTTCCAAAGGATACAAATGGTGACAGGTTTTAGTACTACTGAACCATCAGTTTCGTAAACCATGATTGTAAAACATTGACAGAAAGTATTTACGGAAGAATGGAAAACTTGGTGGCAGCTGATATCGAGGTCAGTTTTGTCGAGATGCGGGCACAAGCGAAGCAATACCGGCCCTACACTTTGTATGAAAAGAAAGGATGAAGAAAGGCAAACAAACATTTACAGCTTTCGTTGAATTAGAAATAGCCTTTGACAATGTTGACTGGACTACACTCTTTGATGTTTTGGAAGTAGACAGACAAAAGACAAGGAGCAGAAGATCATTTATAACTTGCACAACATTCGAACTGCAATTGTAATACTCGGAATACATAAAGGGAAGCAGTACTTCAGAAGGGAGTGAGATAGGGTTGTACCATATTTCTAGCCTATTTGCAGTTTTATTCAGTCAGTACACTGAGCAAGCAGTGAACGAACCCAGGACAAATGTGGAAAGGGAATTAAAGCTCAATAAAACAAAATGAAATTAGTCAGTTTTGTGGATGTCATTAAAACTGATTCATAAACGACAATGGACTCGGAAGAGAAGTTGAACGGAGCGGAAAGTGTCTTGAAAAGAGATTATATGATTAATATTATCAAAAATGGAACAAGGGAAATGGAATGTAGTCGCATTACTAGCATATCTGACCAAGGCGAGGGAATTACAATAGGAACAGGGGTACTAAAATAAATAGAGGGTTTTTAGTATTTGTGCAGCAAAAGTAACTGATGATGGCCGAAGTAAAGAAGATATAACGGGCAGACTGGCTGTAACAACAAAATCATTCCTGAAACAGAGGAGTTTCAGACATTTAAGCGCTAGGAAATCTCTGAAAGTATTTGTATGTGGTGTTGCCTTACATGAAAGTGAAATATAGGGGATATGCAACGCACACAAGAAGTGAATAGAATCTTCTGAAATGTTGTCCTGCAGAAGAGCGCTGAAGATGGGCAGAGGTAATAAATAAGATGAGATACTAAACAGAAATGGAGAAAAATAGAAATTTAAGGCACACGTTGACTGAAATAAAGGATCGGTTTATGGATCATGTCCTAATGCATCAAGGTGGGTCATGTCCTGATGCATCAAGGAACAGTCAGTTTGGTAATACAGGGAAATATGAGGCTTAAAACGCTTTAGAGGGAGCAGTCATTCCAAGTTTGTGGCTTCCATAGGCTACACTAGCGTAGAGACTTTGGAATGAAGAGCACAATGTATGAACTGTATACGCTAATTTTCTCCCGATTATAGTTATATTAGTAGACTGGCGTGACTTAAAGTGGATAAAATGTTATATATTCAGACCTGTTACTTTCTGTTGGTATATTTTAACTGTAACGAGCTGGAAAGCATTCCGCTGGAAACTTTTGAATGTCTCATTTTTTATAATGCCAAGCGTTGCAACGTGGATGGGAGGAGCATGCATGGGCCCAGAGGTCTGGTAGATCGTTAGCAGACAAATTAGCCAATCACAGACTCGGCGGTCCCCTTAAGTAAGACCATCAATAAATCGTGAAAGGGTGGCATGAGAGAAAAGAGGAAGGTGAAGGAAGGAAACGGGGGAAATCGAGAGGAATGAGCAGGGGAGAGGGAGAGATTAGGTGTGTGGGGGGGGGGGGGGGCGGACGGTGCTGGTCCTTGTTACCATTAATCGTGGGTCCAGTGGACCGTCAACCTGTCAAGGAGCCAGACAGAAGTGGCGTGCGACTGGCGGAGAAAGCAAGAGCCCACGATTGGTGTTTCATCAGAGACAGTAGCGGCAGAGCTGCGAACGCTCTGGCTGGGGAAACGACGGCACTGTGCCTCTAGCCGTCTGCTTCTTCAAATAAACTACCCCCTTAGTCAATCTTCCAATAGTAAATGCTGCGCTCATGCAAAAAAAAAAAAAAAAAAAAAACACTATTTTAATTGATGTCTCAAACAAACAGCTGAAGAATGAGAAAGAAACAAACCTAACTTGTAATAATTCAGAAGCGTTTAATGCTGGAATAGCTGCAAAACAAGTTACTGAAATGGCTGTTGGCAGAATTTACTGAATGGTAGTCTCACAGATTGTGGAGTAATCATTAATACTCATCATCACAAGCAAACAAGCTGCCTCAATGACTCTAGAATACTGCCATATGTTGAAGTCCTTACGTAAACAAACGTTGCTCAGCACTAAAGAATCTAATTTAACGCTTTCCCGCTATCTAAATACTCTACAATGAAAAGTCACCTGCTCTGCTGCGATTGCATGAAGATAACTGGATTAATGGTGCCCACTTTACTAAACGAGTGTTTTTCTAGTACTTCGAGGGAAATACTTTATAAACCACTGCCGAATATTCCTAAATATACAAGAGGAAGAGCGAATAGAAGAAACAGTACAAAAGTCAATATGTGCATAAAAGGGAAGAACAGAATAAAACCGAATATTTATTATTGCTGGAAAAAGAACGTGTGATACATGCAAGTACTAAATGAATAAAACGTAGACAGATTCTAATTGCATTAATATTTTATTTTGAAAAGCGTTACATGATGAATTCAGTATTAAAGCAATATTCGATACTACTGGAAGAATGTCACACGAGTTTATCGGTAATAATAATAAACTGCATACCTACAGAAAAAATTTGAAATTTTTTTTCTTATTAAAAAATTCATTGCAAAAATTTTCAGCTAATGATGTATACAGACAATTTGTTGCATAAAGTTTATTGTAATAAGCCTTTTCCAGGTTTATTCTTTCTTCAGAAGGAATGAAGTCGCATAACCTACATCACATTAAAATTATAATCATAAATTTCGAGCATTTTGAGTTTTTACCACTAGTGGTATTGAAAACTGGACGAGGAATATTAGAATAAATTTTTTGCAACCGATTAATTGTATACATCTTTTATTGAAAGATTATTTACGGTTCCTCCTGTCAGCCATGCTTAATATTGTGTCATTTCAAAACCACAAATACGTGGGTAGAGTTCATTTAACAGCAAGCAATAATATTCAACGAAAGAAACTTAGCTGTAGAAAACGACGAATCATTCCCCCCTGGTAACGCACAAATGAATTCCAGCAACTGTCATCCTTGTTAGATAATTGTGCCGCAGTTCTTCTCTTGAAGGTGATAGTTGGTAAGAAGATGCAGTGAAAGTCGTGTACCGTCTTCTATTTGGTAGAAGCATTCGTGGTCGACGATGCGGAACACATATGATCTGTAGTGAACGACGTAATGTTTACTAATATTGAAAGTGTTGTTAATAAAAATTCTCTATTTAAACTAGACTGAACTGCAAGTGACTGCTTTAGTCTTTAATAAAACTTGCATCTGACTGTGTATTTAACTTAACTGAACTTTATCTGACTGCATGAAAATATTGCTGGAAAATTAATACTCAAAATACACATCTGACTGCATTAAAGTTAAGTGGTAAAAAATAAATGAAAGTCACCAACCTGCATCTGACTGCGTCTGTGGACTTAGCTCGTGCACTCCTTCCCGTTTAGTCGATAATGAAACATATATTCAACTCAGCCATAGTGCAATGGCATAAAATTGTCATTCTAGATAACTTTACTCATTTTGGTCCTGTTTGTTACTTAATAAAAATTCTGTCCTGATCAGAATAATTTCCCAACTGTGCAATGGCATACAGATTATTTTACTCTGATAAATGAAATTATTAGCTTTGCTCATGGGAACTTTAATGTACCTTTTGGTTCAATGCAAGCACAGGATGCGGAGAACGACATAAGGTGTGAGATGAAACTGTAATTTTATCTAAAAAATATTTATTCTTCAAACTTTTAGGGCACATGTGAAAAACTAAAAAAAGCTTCTATAGCATGGATTTACGAGAAAATTTCACAACGCTTATTGCATCAACGATGGGATATCTATCTAGATTTTAGACATTATTTAACCAAAGAAAATCTATTTTATTAATTATTCTTTCTAGTTTCCCTAGGTATGTGCCCAGTTTCGCTCAATATATAGCTTATTATGTGCGTAGCGCCAATTCTTACTTTGATGCTGTCACGACCCTGCTGCCTCCTGCAGGCACTAGCTCTGACTCGAAACACGTCTACTGTCTCTGTGCATCTCCTCACCTCCTCACCACTACTCACACTTTTACTGCGTGCACCTAGCTCTGTTAGCTGTCAAAGATCTTACTACTCGAAGATGTACTACTAGTCCAACCTTGCGGTTGGGAACTATCGACATTTTTGACTGACTCTATCCTGATCGAATCTCAGCACATACCTTTCACAACCCTCTGGTCCGAAGAACGAGAATTTTGTGGGGGGGGGGGGGATCTGTGTAGTTAGCACAGATTTCCCCACGAAATTCGTAAAAATAATTACAATGGAAGATACAATATAAAATATAGATAGTATTCTCATGAAAAGAGTATTACAGAGGAATGAAATTTATCAATAAACCTAGGATGTTAAGTATAATGCATACCACCATGAGATTTGCTATTCACTGTGAAACAAAGAACATCAAAATGTACAAAACCAAAGCATCTATATATAGGACGAAAACATCAGACATATAGGGTATTAAGTGAGGTGTATTAAGTGAGGTGTATCAAATCAAACATTACCAAAAGTCCAGGTTTGGTAGTCACAGTGACTCAAAGAACATCGAAATATACAAAACTGAAATACCTGTTACATAATACCAAATGTTACCAAATACAAGCAGAGAAATATGAGGGAACATACCTCACATAACATGAAACTCTACCTAACTGTTATGTAGAATGTAAGAAAAAATACGTAAAATAGCGAAATACAAGTGAATCATCAATGTCACACAATACTAAGTGTTACAAAATGGAAACATAGAAATATAAGGAAAAATACTTCGAAAAATATCAAAGTTTACCTAGTAGTTACATCATATAAACTTGAATGTTACCACATAGAAGAATAGAAATATGAGGCCAAAATACCTCAAATCATATCCAAATTTACCTGATAGTTACATAGAATATGAGAAAAAATACATAAAATATGCAATAAGATACTTTAATTAATAGTAGGCTTAACTATTATGTCTTTGTCACGTTACGTGACAGCATAAACTGACTTTCAGTTGCTATCATTATCTTGGAGTAAACCTCAGATACATGTCGACTGTCTTTGATAATAGTGAATAAACGGCCTCGGGAGATCAGACACCCTGAGCCCTACATTAGGTCAATTGTACAGGACAGGTCACATCAGGTGGGAGACCACACTGACTTATTATTGAGCTGTAGTGCAAGAAAATAGAAATATGTGGCCTCAGGCGATGGATCACACTGAGCAACCGATTAGGTCCATGTACACAGCATGTCACGTCAGGTGATGTAACACACTGACCCCAATAGTGAGCTGTAGTACAAGAAATAAGAATTAAGGTGATGGGACACACTGAACCAATACTAATGTACATTGTATTATCTCGTCACGTCAGGTTATAGAACACACTGACCCCAATAGTCAGCTGTAGTACAAGAAATGTGAAGAATAAAAGGCATCAGGTGATGGGACACTATGAGCAAACGATTACCTGTTAAGTCAGGGGATAACTCACCCTGTAACAGAGGTCTCAGGTGATTACAAACCATGAGCCATGGTAGCATCGAGTGTGAAATATATGTCAAGTCAGATGACAACACCTACTGACATTCAGTTACAATTATCAATCATAGAAGGCATGTTATGTCAGGTGGCAGTCCACACTGACGTAATCTTAACATCATTAACTTCAATTACTTATAGTAGACATTTCACATGAACAGGTAGCCCACACTGGCTTTTGTCACATTCTCTTAAACTTACATCTAGTAGTCTTTCAGGTGAAAATTCAGTTTCTGTTATAATATTAAAAGCAATATACAATAGGCAGTGGACATTTACTGCAAAATGTGTTATCATTGTTTAAGTTAACAAGAAATTAATATTTAAACTAATACACAAGAACTGTATGCAGTGGACATTTGCTGCATAAAGAATGTGTTATATATCTATAAGGTAACAAGAAATTAATATTTAAAGTAATTTACAATAATTGTCTGCAGTGCATTTACTGCATAAAAATGTGTTACATATCTATAAGATAACACTAATGTTACCAACTCTCTAGCAAGAATAGTGTTGAATTGAATAAAATCTATGTATAAAAAAATTCCTTTAAAAGGTAGTAAAACATGCTTGCATACTATTTTTTGATAAAGTGCAGTAAAGTGATCCTGCACAAATATAGTGGGAATAAACTGTACCTAATCTTCTTACATACAATGTCAACTGAAGTGCAAGAAGGAAGTCATGCTGCTCAATTGAAGCAATGATTAACAAATTTCATACAATCTCCTTACATACTAGTTATGTCAAATTTAGAAACGTCATGCTGCTCAACTGCAGCAGTAATCAATGTTCATGAAGAAATTCCTTACAAGATTCAACGTACAAGTTTAGGTAAAGTCCTACTCAGTACTTTGACTTCATAGTCACATAAGATAAATTAAACCTACCATTTACATCATACAATATAAGCCTCTCGTTATGAAACAATAAGATTAATTCTATCTCAAAAATTTGTATTCAAAAGCTTCCTTTCTTTTTAACATAAACCTACATTATTAAATAGTCTTCACATAGGTATTTCAATAAAATATTCCCAGTGCAAACACTCCCAAACGTCTCACACTAGGAAACATCAATTCGACCCTACAAATTAGTATTGAAAAGCTTCCTTTCGTTTTTAACATAAACGTAATTCTCGAAGCCTTGCATATTAAATCCTTAGTACCATGAAATGGGGCATTACAAACAGTCCCCCTTTTTTTTGTTCATATAGTTGGTCCTGTAAATCGTGCATTTTAAATCCTAAGTACAATGAAATGGGGCATTACAAATAGTGATTTCACTTAACAGAGAACTGGTACACAGATATCTGACAAAAACATCAGAAAAAAATATTTAGAACAGAAAGAAGACTGAGAACTCAGAAAGGAAGAATGAGTTCTACAGAGCTCGAGGATACGGGGCACCAATGCCACATGGTGTGTCAGTTAAAGAACAACCGACTCTCTACCCCATTTAGTCCTGTTGTGTAGAACAAATGGGTAATGTGTTATCACGTGTTAATGTTAAAATCATGTCAACCGTGGAAATCATGTGTGAGAAAAAAAAGCAAAGTTAGTTATATAAATAACACACAGAGACAATAAAGAGCTTACTAATTACTGTAGCTGAAAATAATGGTAGTTATGGTGCACCAAAAGCCATGAGTATCATGGAAATAAAAACACAGTAATGTTATATTGATGTAGCATGAAAATAACACCCTTAGGGAACAGGCATTAGGAATGGGCAACACACTGAGCTCAGTCAAGGAGAGGTACTGTCATGTGTCAGCAAGTAGCAGTGTGACAAAACAGAAGTGTGCATAAATAGAAGCATATATGCATAGTATGTGGCCACATAATCAACATTACAAAGTACAAAGGCGAAAGCATTGATTAAAATATCCATAAGCAGTATAGCACAAATACGATTACTGTCTAGCATTTCCATATTGGGGTCTGTTATTCGGAAACTGCCTACCGTTATTACGGAAACGATTGTCTCTATTCTGCTGCGTTTCCGCGAAAGAGTGTTGACTAGATCGTGAATTATGAGTTTCGTCCAGTTCAAGAAGCTGTAAGACGTCACGGAAAGTGTTAAAGTTTTCCGTGAGACTCCCTATCAGCAACGGAACTCGCAATGATCTTGGTAATTTGGAGATACAGAACTGAATGAGACCAGACGGACTGTAAGGTTCTGTGAGATGTTGGTTTTGTTGGATCATGTAATCAAAATATTGCGTCAAGGTGCGGAATTGTGAGTTATGGAAAGGTGTCATATTTAAGAACTGATCTTTTGCAGCACGCTGTGAAGTGGGATTCCAGTAAGCATCCAAAAATTGTTGTTGGAATGAATGGAAAGACGAGCATGGTCGTGCAACGTGTGGCATTCTCGTTGCAGGTTCACCCTCCAAGAAACTACAAACAAGTTCTAACTGATGTGCGACTGGCCAATTCGGATGAAACGCAAAAGTAAATTGCTGAATCCAATCAAGCGGATGTAAGTCGTTCGGGTTATTCCAAAACGTTTTGAATTTCTTGATTGAAAGGAAGTGTTTATAATCGACGTTGTCCTGGCGGGGAAAGGAAGAAACATCATGGGGTAGGGAAAAACTGCCAGGGAAGGTACTACCTTTTTGAGGGTAATCCTGTGAAAATGGAGCCTGTAAAGATACGAAGGGGGCCTGTTGTTGTAGATAAGCACCATTATTTCCCTGGTGTTCTGGGACAAAATTACGAGGCGCACTGTCGTCCAGCAATTGTTGCTGAATATCAGAAAGTGTATTCCGAATTGAGTTTTCTCTTTTTTGCTGTTCGTTAATAGTCACTTGTTTGCTCTTAAATTTGGCCAGGGCTTGGTATTCAGTTGTTTCTGAATAATGAACTGGGGTTTTATGGTTTGATTCATTGTCTGCGTGCGTTTCCAAAGCAGCTGTTCTTTCGGTTATGTTTTCTAACTGTGACTGGAATTGTTCACCCTGTCACTGACCTTAGTTTCAAGTTGAGTGACGTCAGATGTCAGGGATTCTGTACATGATTGTAACATGATTGTAAGCCCTGTATTTGCTCTGAATGAGCAGCAGAAGTTTTTTTGCTACTTGTCAATAACCTCTGTTGGAAGTACTGCATTGATTCTGTTCGTAATGTCAGTAATGTCTCGGTTATGTGTTGCAATGATATTCTGTAATTTCCTGTCATTTGCTTCCTTGTATGTTTCAATAGTGTGTGTCAATTCCTGAGCACGTTTAGCATTGTCAGCACACAAGGCGTCTAATCGTCCCGTTAATGTTATGTTCCGCAATATCTGCACGGAATTGCGCAAATTGTTTGTCACGCTTTGCGTTCTGTTCTTCACTCTTAGCGTCACGTTCCTGTAGTAGCCGAAAATAACGGTCAAATTTATCTTCATTTGTTACTGGGGGCGTCACCTCAGGATTTGAGTGTGGCAACCGATATTGCTGGCTAGGGTTACTAAGGACTGTTTGAAAACTCTCAGATGAAACAATTTCTCTATCTGTAGAAGGATTTTGCAAGAGATGTTGATTGTTGGAGCCAACTACATTGTCTTTGCCGGTTGATTAAGCAAAAACGAATCATGGGAAACTGTTTCTACATGGCTTACTGTGTTCTGAGAATCCGAACGCAGAAGAGGAACCGATTCGGAAATTTGTGATTCTGTTGCATCATTACTAGCTGCAGTTTTATTCGCAACTTCCTGATCAGTCTGTGACGTAGGAAGATTAAGGGGCAAAACTGGGTCATTGTCCGGTTGTTGTAGCTTACGCGATTTTGAGGAACTGCGTAGTTTTACTTTATCGCCCTGTCTATTTGTTTCAGGCATCTTGAAAGAGACAATATGGCCAACAACAATTTTAAAATGGACGTAAGTCACAAGACGGTATTTTACAGACAAAAAGAAGGAAAATTATTTAGGATCGACACACAAAATCTGTAAAAATGCAGAAAGCAAGCTGAAATGAATGTTCACAAGCGTAGCAGCAAACACAATATTACGCCACTAGCAATTGTAGCACACAAGCATAGCCGCCAAAGCAACATTACGCAACTAGCAAGGCACCGCGCATCTGAAACAATGGTAGCAAAAAAAAAAAAAAAAAACAAAGTCCACAGTTACGGAAAAAATACGTCCAGGAACGTCACCACAGAGGATGTCGCCAAGTGAGAGTGTTGTTAATAAATATTCTCTATTTAAACTAGACTGAACTGCATGTGACTACTTTAGTCTTTAATAAAACTTGCATCTGACTGCGTATTTAACTGAACTGAACTTTATCTGACTGCATGACAATATTGTTGGAAAATTAATGCTCAAAATACACATCAGACTGCATTAAAGTTTAGTGGTAAAAAATAAATTAAAGTCACCAACCTGCATCTGACTACGTCTGTGGACTTAGGTCGTGCACTCCTTCCCGTTTAGCCGATAGTAAAACATATATTCAATTCAGCCGTAGTGCAATGGCATAAAATTGTCATTCTAGATAACTTTACTCATTTTGGCCCCGTCTGTTACTTAATAAAATTTCTGTCCTAATCTGAATAATTTGCCAACTGTGCAATGGCATATGGATTAATTTACTCTGATAAATGAAATTATTAGCTTTGCTCATGGGAACTTTACTTTAATGCACCTTTTGGTTCAGTGCAAGCACAGGAAGTGTAGAACGACATAAGGTGTGAGATGAAACTATAATTTTATCTAAAAAATATTTATTCTTCAAACTTTTAAGGCACATGTGAAAAACTAAAAAAAAACTTCTATAGCCGGGATTTACGAGAAAGTTTCACAAAACGCTTATTGCATCAACAATGGGATTTCTATCCAGCTTTTACACATTATTTAACCAAAGAAAACCTATTTTATTAATTATTCTTTCTAGTTTCCCCAGATATGTGCCGAGGTTCGCTCAATATATAGCTTATTATGTGCGTAGCGCCAATTCTTACTTTGATGCTGTCACGACCCGGCCGCCTCCTGCAGGCATCTAGCTCCGACTCGAAACACGTCTGCTGTCTCTGCGCATCTCCTCACCATTACTCAAACTTTTACCGCGTGCACCTAGCTCTATTAGCTGTCAAAGATCTTACTACTCGAAGATGTACTACTCGTCCAACCTTGCGGTTGGGAACTATCGACATATTTCACTGGCTCTATCCTGATCGATTCTCACCACATACCTTTCAATGTACCTCAGTGGAATAAGCTCTGGTAACTGCTGTTCTAACACACACACACACATCAAAAAAAGTTTGGAATCACCCCAGTTCCCAGAACTCCTGAAGATAGACGTTGACTGTGGATATTGTATGTCAGACATAGTCTCTTTGACTGTTCAGAGATGTCACTAAACCCGCCCAAAGGTGTAAACGGCCATGCATGGGCAGCGCCTATTAGTCGGAGGGGGTCCCACAGCCGATCAGTTCTAGTCATTCACCAGGAAGGAGGTACATGGCTCGTGTTGTCTGTTGTTCAACCATGCCTAGACGGTTAATACCGCAGTGCGATCGTGTCAGTATTGTTACCTTTTGCCAGGAAGGGCTCTCAATAAGGGAAGTGTCCAGGCATCTCGGAGTAAACAAAAGCGATGTTGTTCGTACATGGAGGAGAGACAGGAACTGTCGATTACATGCCTCACTCAGGTCGCCCAAGGGCGACTACTGCGGTGGATGACCGCTACCTACGGATTATAGCTCGGAGGAACCCTGACAGCAACGACACCACGATGAATAATGTATTTTGTGCAGCCACAGGACGTTGTGTTATGACTCAAACTGTACGCAATAGGCTGCATGATGCGCAACATCACTTCTGACGTCCGTGACGAGGTCCGTCTTTGCAACCACGAGCCTGTGGAGAGCGGTACAGATGGGCCCAGTAACATGCCGAATGGACCGCTCGGGATTGGCATTACGTTCTCTTTAGCGGAGATTGTCGCATATGCCTTCAACCAGACACTCGTTGGAGACGTGTTTGGAGGCAACCCGGCCAGACTGAACATCTTAGACACACTGTCCAGCGAGTGCAGGAAGGTGGGGGTTTCCTGCTTTGTTTGGGTGGCATTATGTGGGGCGGACTTACGCCGCTGGTGATCATGGAAGACGCCGAAACCGTTGTACGACAAATGAATGCCGTCCTCCGACCGATAGTGCAAGCATATTGGCAATGCATTCGTCTTCACGGGTGACAATTCGGGCCCTATCGTGCACATCTTTTGAATGAATTTCTTCAGGATAACGGCATCGGTCGACTAGAGTGGCCAGCAAGTTCTCCAGATATGAACCCTATCGAACATACCTGGGATCGATTGAAGAGAGCTGTTTATGGACGACGTGACCCACCAACCTCTTTGAGCGATGCACTCGGAATCGCTGTTGAGGAATGGGGCAATCTGGACCAACAGTGCATTGATGAACCTGTGGTTAGTATGCCACGACGAATACAGGCATGCATCAAGAGGACATTCCATTGGGTATTAGAGGGACCAGTGTGTACAGCAATCTAGATCACCGCCTCTGAAGGTCTCGCTGTATGGTGGTACAACATGCAATGTGTGGACTTGATGATAAATAAAAAGGACGGAAATGATGTTTATGTTGATCTCTATTCCAATTTCCTGTTCAGTTTCCGGAACTCTCGGAACCGAGGTGATGCAAAACTTTTTTTATGTGTGTAGCAGGTCTTGTATGTGACGCGCAGTTCCTGGTATGTGCTCAATATTGATATCTGTTCCCTCCATAAACCTGTATTTTTACAACGTTCATACTGGTCCACGACACACTAGTTCACCACAAAACACACATTAACACAGGTACAAATTTCGGAGTACGTTCTCAATACCGATGGCACTTCACTCGGTAAACCAGTCTTTAATTACTGCACGAAGTATTATTTTATAATAAGTCCGCACTATAGCTCTATAAGAGATCCGTTAATAGACATGTTTCTGCACTATTCAGTTCGCCCTCACAGTGTTTTACACAGTTGGGTGGTACATGAATGTGGACCGTGAAAGATTCAAATACATTTTTTCCACCATTGTTCATTCTACAGTCAACTAACTCACCATTTACGTGCACGCTGTCACCAACAAGCAACTTTCCACAAGTGCCGTCCTCGCACTGTTGTATCAAAACTCGTTACCTGTTGACACGCATCTAAAAAATGGCTCTGAGCACTATGGGACTTAACTTCTGAGTTCATCAGTCCTCTAGACCTTAGAACTACTTAAACCTAACTAAGGACATCACACACCCCCATGCCCGAGGCAGGATTCGAACCTGCGACTTAACGGTCGCGCAGTTCCAGACTGTAGCGCCCAGAACCGCTCGGCCACAACGGCAGGCAGACACGCATCTAAATTCTCCCTCTCACAGAATAGTACTACAATTACAACTTATTAAACTTTCTTCGGTTTAAACAATACGAACGATTTTAAAATTAATGAAAAATGTGCAATAGAAAACAGTAAATTGCATAAGTAGAACACATTCGCTCTCTGACAAGGGATACGCGCCAGTTGCCTCGTCCGATACACATGGTGAATGCTCGGCTATCTCAGGGGTCAGGTGGGAAATCATTACATCAATGAAAAGAATCTAATAAAGTACTGAACTTTGTCATGCGTTACCGAGGGGGTGAGTCTGTTTAAACGTACATCTATTAAGTATTAAAGTGGTCTCAAACAGCAACTCGCGCCCCAGTGGCAATGATCGCCGCAACTCCTAAGACCTTTAGTGTGACGTACTCTGACCTTTGACAAAGGATTCGTTGGCCCCGACACGCAAACTATGATGTATTACATCATACAAAAATATTAGTATACGGATTAAATGCATGCAGATATTTGGATTTACAGGGTTATCGTTTACGTTGAATACGAATAGTATGATTTTGTAGGTTAGTTCTGAAAATATGTATTCCAGTTTCTGTAAATCAATAATTTCTATGAAGCAGGAAACATCGCTGCACAACCACGTTGTATTTCACGACAGACTTGTTGTACTGTATTGTGTTATTGGTACACTTTTCGCGTCAGTTCACAACCACAACTCGTGTTTTCGACAACGTTCGCTATAATCATCACCAGGATTTTTTGTACTATATTGTGTTATTGGTACACTTTCCGCGTCTTTTCACAACCACAACTCGTGTTTTCGACAACATTCGCTATAATCATCACCAGGAAAGAAACTGACTTTCAAAGAATTAACGTTATCATACAGATGTAACTTCTGTAATGGCACCCACTTCAAACAGGCGTCAAAGTTAAAACGCAATACGCGTCTTTCGTTCCATCTACGTATACAAAATGTGACATACTGCTGACATCAAAAAACTGCTACAAGACGTACCTAAGTGTAACTAAAGTATATATGTTTCACAGACACAATAAGTTTAAGTCACCTCAATTCTGAGTCCTATCAGTATAAGGTATAGTGTAGTGTGTAATCTGTCTCCACCCTATCAAGATTTTGTGGTTATTTTTATAGCTGTGCAGCGAATATTTCTTTACTTGATATGTGGTGACGTTTGGCACAGCTTTGAGATATGTAGAAATTTATTGTCTCACATACATATTGCAGATTCACAGTGGACGTCATTACGTCGGTTACACCTTCTTAAACAGTCAGTCTTTTCCCTTGACAAAAATAATAACTATTATTGCAAGAATCTCTGATGTTCAAGAAGAATTAAAGCGGTAAGGCCACCGTAAGCATATAGTACACAATCGCCACATGGTTCCGATGCCTTTGTTTCTACGAAGACATCGGCAGAATTCATGCAATGTCTGTTTTGTTGGAGATGATACACAAACTATCAACAATGTTGCTTAGGTTAAGCATTGTATACTGGAAGATTCACAATTTCTATTACAGGCTACTAGGGATTGTAGAAGGGACTATAAAGTTTATGTCAGGAAGCCACGTGCGGAAATGTACCGTCTTGATACAAAAAAGGTTTTGAGATCTGCTCACTTTCAGATATCCCACTTCACAGTATTGCACGCAATGGCTGAGCATAATGCATGTATCGAAAACGTTTTCTGGCTCGCCTCTCCATCACGTACCACTATCGTCCCACTATAACAACGGCTGTGAGAAGCCGGTACGTTTGCAACTAGGAGGGTAGACTGTAGTGTTCAACGGACGAGCACCGGAGTTTGTGGACCGTGTACATGAGAGTATGTGCGGCAGATACTCTCTGCTGAACGAATAGCACGTCGGGCACGTGGAGCAAGTGTACAGCTAATTGTATGTGCTGTGTGCGTACCTCGAAGCTGGAAATTCGAAAGTCATACGATCGTCAAACTTTAATTTTAAATCCAAATGATAGATTTCCCGATATGGGTCGCTTGACAAAACTGTACCTATTAAGCCCATCTCCAGACGATAGAAGTCTGCAATAAAATTGTGTAACACACTACATATTAACAATTAAATCAGTATAGTAGGAGAAATAACTAAGCATTTGCATTCTTCGCATCACTGTCCATTATTACAACGGAGAAATAACGAAGCATTTGCATTCTTTGCATCACTGTCCATTATTACAACGGAGAAATAACTAAGCATTTGCATTCTGTGCATCACTGTCCATTATTACAACCCAGTGGAAACTAATGGAAGCGCTTCTGCTAGCCTTTAACATCTCTTAATGGAAAAACAGTTACAGCGAAGCTAAAATTGATGTATCAGTAACATTATTTTGTACCATGTAATTCTTTATGCAAATTCAATGTGACAATACTCTTGCGTACCACATACTCGATAAGCTGTTATGTATGAGTACAATGTGCTACGTAAACCTTGCGAAAGAATATAGTAGAAAGTCAACCGTGACTTAAATCACAGTAAAAGTGTACAATTAATCGAGGACAGATAGTAGACCATTGACGCAGTCGGAGGAATAAATGGCAAAAGGTAGCGCCAAATATTTACTAATCAACGAACCTGTCTGACAAAAATGCTATACATTTTCTTTTATTACTTTTGGAGTCAAGCGATCTTAATCTTTCGAATATTCTCGCCAATGGACAACAAAATGTAGATAATTTTGCAAGCAGAAGCCTGTGAAACGTAAATAATATTTACAGGGAGGAGCAAATAAAAGTGGCCCGGAGAACGGAGTTCCGGGGTGCAAAGATACACAACAGAATAATGCAACTACAGTATTAACCTGTCTAAAGCAGATGCTGAAAGTCACATTTATTGACACTCTTTGGCACTGGTCAGCTAGTGGCTGAAGGCGGGTCGAAGCTGCACTACTCTAATTGGTACAGTCTTATCCGGTATGTTCTGCTGCAGCTCTTGAAGAGTATGAGGGCTGTTGCGATACGCCTGAGACTTGAGGGCCCCCCACACAAACTAATCGCACACTGACACATCGAGCGCACGGCCGACGAGACAAACCGGTCACTTGCGACAGGCGTCAGGTTGATTTGGTAGAACCTTGAAGAATTTTCTGGTGAACTCCTCCCACATTTACTAAAGCACGTTTCGGAATGTTTTTTGACTTGTCAAAAACAGATCCTGTCTGACGCCATTTTCGGACTAAGTGTTGCGTGGCACTCTTTACCGGCACTTCGACAACATTAATATTCTCAGCAAACAACTGACCACTCCGTTTCCACGGGTTTGTTGTCACGTAACTTTCCACAACGAACACCAGCTCCTCCACTGTGAATAACATCGTCAGCTTTCCACTGCTCCACTCACTCTGACAGAGCCCGCGCTACGCTCTGTAACGGTGGGGATCACGTGGCACGTGTGCTCGTGGTGTGCGCTTGACGGGGTGCCATTACATGCATACATTTACGTCCAATCGAATCCTCTCAGCTGGGCTACTTTTATTTGCCCCACCCTGTATTTTGAAAAGCTTCAAGTCGGAAAATGTGCATCAGTAGTTCGAAACACTACGCAAATAAATAATGTTATTGAAGTAAAACCCCATAAACACTAGAGCTGATTGCGGAATACACTCGTAAGCTTCATAGAAAAGGTGTGTTATCACAGTGCCGTATCAAGTATGATATTTAATGTATTTAATTTCTTGGAAAATTAGACTCGGCAGTGTACTACACGTATCCAAGACGAATATAAATAATGGATTATGAACACCATTGACAGGATAGAAATGGTTACACGTTTCCTCCACGATTTCGAACGTAATCTAAGAAAAGTGTTGACTTTTCAATGAGAATATAGCTTCTCAATTGACAGTTAAAGTGGAACGATTTTGTTCACACTGCGTTAAAATTCTTAACGGTGTTCAAGGCATACCCAGACGAAAGTTAAAATGACATGGGTATTTCAAAAACATATTAAGAAATTGCGAATTGGATTTATGATGTTTTGTACGTCATCATTTCCTCAACTAGTTGCCGGCCTCGGTCACATCTAATCCATTTCAAAACTTCCCATAATTCTCATACATCAGGTATTGTGTTCTCCATATTTGTTTTTCCTTTCAAGACCACATAACTCAGACCTGAAAGAATTAAGATACATAAATACCAGAACGCTATCGCTATTCTAGAGACTTTTGCAACAACCGTCTTATCACGTATGGTACTGTAAATGCACATGTTTGTATTTTTCCTGCAAGGCAAGTGTTCTATTCAACCGATTTAAGGTCTATTTAAGTCGTTCTCATTCTTCTGGATCAGCTCAGCGTCGACCAAGAGTTACGATTTAGTCAATTTGTCTTTCATTTTGTTTGAGTAAAGGATTATGGATTTTTATTTTATTACAATTTACCTTAAGAAGTGTCACGACTGCCATTGACACTGAAACTCAGTTTGGCCCATTTAACTGTTACCTAATGTGCTATTATCAGAGCTTGATATCTGCATTTTTTGATGTTTTATTCATCCTCAGTTAAACATATGCATGTAAGGAACATATTTATTCCGTCTTTTATGAGAAATGCATTACGGCAGTTTTATAGGGCATATTAATGCATATATAATGGAATAGTGGATACTTACATAATTTATGCACATTTATGCGTTTGATTAACTTTTTTCAACAATGATTATTGAAATACAAATATTTGCGAATGATACTTCAAGAATAAAAGAAAGACACCAGTAAATTAGTTTTTTGTTGGTCTGTTTGTGTGGAAGGTCTTGTAATCGGATTTTGATATGATTCGGAGGTGCAGGCCGACCGGCCGTGGGCGTCATCAAAACCATAAAAAGACAACAGCTGTGGACAACAACGGAGACGACAACCACAGCTATTGACGGATACGACAAAACGGCAAGTCGAAAAGCGATCCACATCGAGAGTCTAGAATATCAAGACTAGGAACCGAACAACGACGTGTGATTCAAGAGCGCAGTCGGAACATAGCTGATTTCTGATTCCCCGCCAGTGATTACTTTTTCCGTCAAACCAACAACCGAAAATCCGTCACAATGAAATATCTCCATATTTTCTTGCAAAAATAAAGAAAAAGTAAAATTTGTTTTAATACATTGCACTCATTACTTTGTTTACGCATCGAGTAAAGATTTTAAAATGCACCAGAATCCGTCAAAATCAGATATTCCCACATTTCCTTGCAAACAGAAAGACGAAATTAAAATTTATTTTAAACATTATACTCACACCTAGTTTACGAGACGGAGAAACATTTAAAAATCCGACAGACATGACCAAAAAAATAAAATATATATTGTTATGAAACTACACCACATTTTAAAGGAACAGTAAGAAGCAAATTTAAATGCGCTCCATTAAATTTCGGGCCTGCAGTCACACATATTCTAATTCTTCTTCTAATATTTGGGCTGTATAACTTCCCGTCATCTTCCGAATGAGACGACAGACAGATGGCTGGACAGTATACAGCTGAAATTACGTGCAGCGCGCCCAAAATTTAATGGAGTAGTCATTACGCCATGAAACCATGAAGATGCGCAAATTTAAAGATATTTACTCCCCTATGTTTATTAAAATAATAACGTTTCATCCACGTCGTCCTGTGACTCTTCTTCAGTTGACGTGCTGCGTCTCCTGGGTCCGCAGCCCTTGTGACAATTTGCTTCAAAGCATGCTATGGTAAGACGTAATCATGACAGAACTTGTTCACACGCGTAAGTCTGGACCGTACAGTGAGAATTGCGTTTACCAAATTTGTTTTAAGTCTATTCCCGAGGGAGGTTTTCACGTTGTTTAGCATACTAAATGCTCTTTCGACCTCAGTATTTGACCAAGGTAACACCAAAAATATCACTCTAAAATCCGCGAGCTCCTGAAACGGATTTTGGTAATAAGCGTCTTTTCGTGATGCGATAGCTTGCCAAAGTGCTGCTGTATTGACGCCATTTTTCCATTGAGCAGAAGTTAATTTTGACCACTGAAAGTCAATTATTGTTGTTTCGTGTCAGGTAATTGAAATTCCTGAGATAGCGGGATTATACTTTTTTTTCACCACCCTCAAACACTGTCCTGGAGCAATTAGGCACACTTTTTGCAAAACCTTGACATTATTCGGCAGTCGCCTCTGCATCTACTCTGCCAAGCAAAGTAGAAAATTTTCTCATCTACTGCGAAAAACTTTTGCGCTTCCTGCGTTACTTTTATGTTCTTTTATCATATTTACCAATGAGACCTCCACTTCATGGACACGATAAGTATTAGAGGATTTGTATTTTCTAAGGCCTACCGTTGACAAAACCCCCTTATAAATGGACACTACAATCCGTAAAACCTACAATATGGAGAACCAAGTCTTCCAGTAGCTTTTTAACAGTCCCTGTACTTGGTTGGAATGATTTATTGACTTTTGACATTCTTCTAGTGTTGGTCTAAGAAAAAAAAGAGTACATAGTTTATAATAGTGCAGCTGTATAGCAATTAGTCTGATGTCTGGATATTTCAAAATGTGTCTGTACTTCAAGCCACTGCTTCAAAATGCGATTAACAGCAACTTCGGTCGATAGCCACCCTGTGTCTGATGGATGTATAATTTTAAGGGGTTCAGCTCCATCTTTTATTGCTTCAGACAACTCCCTAAGCATGGCTTGTCGAAAAGATTTACAAAACCAAAAATAAGTTTCTCAAACTAAAACTCAGGATTCCTTGGTAGCCTTTGGGCAGCAGAGGACACCGCTAACTGAACTGAATGGCAAATGCAGGGGATCAATACAAGATAAGCGGCCTCACTTTTCAGTTTCTGGTGAACCCCATTGTTAATACCCACCATTACGGAGGCATTATCTGTTCTAATTCCTCTCATTTGTTTAATCTCTAGACCCTAATCTGAAAGTAATTACTTTAGTGCAGTTACAATACATTCAGCATTCCCCTTTCCCCCGTTCTAGTTAAAAAATTCCTGAAAAGGTGGAAATATATTTGATTTATTTTTTTTGAAAACTATACAAGGCAGACGGCCAAAAATTTCATTACAGATATGTCTGTTGATTCATCTATAAGAAGACTGAAATGTCCATCACCAACATCTTCCTACAGATCATATTTTAAAGTGCTGAAAGGGAATGTTCATGATCAAAGTACTGCTCTTCGTACAGTGTAGCCGTAAAAGAGATGCAAGGTCAGCATTTTAAAAAAAAATTCGTGGTTAGATCTGAAAGATGGTCAGCGGATCTAATTGCACAGTGATTAACTACAAACGGTGTAAGAGCAGTTACGGCAGCTGCACGTTGGTACGTATGTTCGATAGACTGAAAGGGCAATGCTGACTGTCGTGAAGATAAAAAAGGTTCACTTGCCTTTACATGTTTCTTACTTTTTCCACGCAGAAATAAACCTGAAAAACACACATTCAGGTCGCATTGACAATACTTACACCGCACACTACTAGGTTCTGCTGACACTTCTAATAACCGGTCGTTTAATTGTTTATCACTTAACCACTCTTTTCTAAAATTCGTACATACCGCTTGACACTCTTTTCAGGTATCTTTAGCCTGTCTTAAAAACAAACAGAAAGACACCAGTTGTTAAACACGCAATACCTCACTACAACCCTGTAGTCTGTATGGTACGCAGCTCTTCAGTTATGATCGATAGCAGTCGGCAGCAGCTGAGAGGATTTGTGCCCTAGTGATTTGCAGATGTTCGTTGCCAACAGTGCAGCGTAACATTAGCCGATGTTGACTGCGTTGTCGTTTTCTTTGTTGCTGAGCTGAGGTGTCTGCCACTATCTTTTGTTGCGCTATATTCATAGTGATTTTTACGAAAGTGTGTGATCACTCGCTTGCAGGATCATCACGGGGGGAAAGAATGCTGGTTATCAAGAGCTCATTGAAGCTCAAAACATTGTTTTGGGTTACCTGCACTGGGTGTTTATAATACATGGAGGTGGAGTTTGGTCACTCACCTCCAACCCTCGCATCACATCATTCCACGCAGCATAGCTCCTCCTCTCTCCCCTCTGCCCGCAATCCCACTCGACAAATGCCAGGTTAAACCCGCGAGACCGTACTTTAACGCATTACTGTCACTGTCCAGAATTCGCGTATTAAGTCACAGAGCAGATGATATTTTTGTTAGCGCACTGCTGGTGCTAGACTCACATATTGTACATTTAAAGTCAATTCGAATCCTGGTGGTGGATGATTCTTTCACTGCCAGTATTTTGCCGGCCAGGGGAGGGAAGATGGTAGTTTTAAGTTCCTGATCGCCAGTTTTTGCGCCAGTGTCCTGGATCAAATTCCAAATCTCTCTACAACCTCTCATGAAGTGAGGACATGTGACACTATTGATGGTGATTCGTCCGTCGGATGGGGATGTTAAGTTCGGCGGCCCCTTTGATGCTTTTCGAGAGAATTTCGCTATGTGCCAGCACCGAGTTTCAACCTCTCCTTCCTCATCCATAAAAACACAAACACGACACCGCACAGTACCAGCAATCATCACATTCATCCTTATGTACAGAAACACGCTCGACACTTCGTAACAGGTCGTAGGAGGGCAATGGTAAACCACCTCCACTAAGACCCTTCCCAGGATGGTGCTTCAAGATCCCTGCTTCTGCTCCCTACACTCTGTTAAAGAGTATAGGACTCTTACTTTCTATTGTAACTGAGCTGGAGCTCTCCTGGCGCTAGTCTCCATCGATCGTCACCTCGATCGTCTGAGTCGATTTTAGATGCCTGCTTGGGTTTCGTATCTTTGACGGATGGCTACTTAAATGCGGCGCGCGCGCTCTCTGGGTCTTCAGTTCGGATATCAGCTGTGTCAGCAACAGTCACGTGTGGCTTTGTGCCTGTATGCAGCGTGACGAGTGGCCGAGTCCGTTCGACGAAGGAGCGTGGGCCGCTGCTGCGGCGTGTTTAGCCATCGTAATGCAGATCCGCTGCCGACGGTGATTGGCGTTCCTCGGATATGTGAAGGACAGATTTCCTTCCTGTCTCTTGCATGTGATTCAAAGTGAATGAACTGGAGTCGTCAAATTGTTCATCGGTGGGTTCTGTTCGTGATAATTGAATACCCCTGTACACTGAAAACCATCTTGGCTGTTTCAGTTACCTTTGATCTTGCTGCCTGATATACTGACGGCATTTAAGGGAGTGCTAGTGACGCACAACCAATAGACATCAAGCCGTGTTTAATACATACCAAGTAGTGCGTAAGGTTGTACCTGGCATTCAGAAGAGGGGCCGAAATATTTTTCCCTAATTCCATTTCTATTTTATTATTTTATTTGTTGTTTTAGAGTTTGTCTAATCAAATCTTAAGAGCCACTGTCACATATGTTAAGTCTGCTTAAGGTTCATTTGTGCCGCGTGGAATTAAAGGTAATTGGCGGTAGTCAACGCGAGCAAGCTCCGATCGAAGTATCACGGTGGAAGAGTGAAAATTAAGGACCTGGCTCTGTGGCTATGGTTACGTGGTTAACGTGCGGTGATTTCATCTTGCCGGTGGAGCGTTTTGTTTTTCCGCACGCTTACGTGTAGATCAAAGTTGAGTGTATTTTTATTTCACCTCCGGGTCCGTGCATCTCCTGTATCTGTTAGAATCTTTCTGTTTGCTCTCCTCCATCACCAATTTTTCGTTACGTTCAGGCAATCCCATATTAAGACGGTTTCATATGTTATTATTATACTGAATGTATTATAATCCTGTTAATTTGTCAGAAATTTTAAGACGAATTTTAGAAAGATCTGAGCTTATTGGACTTAATTCATCCCATTAGTTGTGGAAGTAGTTTTAGAGTTTCGATGTGGATTATATGAAACACAGTTTCAATGTGAGTTACGAAGCTTGTGAGGTCAGTTATGGCAGTTATATTTTAATAATAATGGGTTTATGAATATTATTTTATTTAATGAAAGTTGGTTCAACAAATTTTAAATGATCTGGGTTTGTTGGACATAATGCATTCTTTAGCTGTTGGAAGTAGAGTCCTGATGTGACTCATGTGACAAACAATTCCATCTAAGTCGTGAAGTTTGTGTGATTTGCTTCACCCAGTCATATTTGATTAATGATGTTTTTATGAACATTATTTTAATTAATGAAGTCTGGTTGAGACAATTTTGAAACATGTATGGTTCTATAATCGTTGCTACTGTTAATTTGATAAGTGCAATATGTTTGTAATTAAGAAGTGGTTGGCAAACTACAAACTGGTTATGTGTTTAATTTCGATGTGTTGCAAGAGTCCCACATATCAGTAACTTTGCTTACAAGAGAAATTAGAGCCGTTTGCCACTGAATATAGCCCGTTTTTCCAACACAGTGAGTGAAACTTAGAG
The DNA here is from genome assembly GCF_021461385.2 of Schistocerca piceifrons. NCBI lineage: Eukaryota > Metazoa > Arthropoda > Insecta > Orthoptera > Acrididae > Schistocerca > Schistocerca piceifrons. The sequence continues at coordinate 504,189,874 of NC_060138.1, read as the reverse complement.
TTTTATTGCAATACTTCCATGGCACGCTCTTGCAACTGCACAACGATTTGCGTTCGTAATAGTTTCATCACAGAATTATTTTTTTCAAAACTAAATAAAGCCAGATAAATTCATCAAATAAAAGACCCAGCTTTAACAATATCCGTCAAAAAATCCGTCAACCGTCAAAAGTTGATTTTTCCCATCACACAGCATGAAATTCCGTCAAATTTGACGGGCAGTCCGTCAAGTTGGCAACGCTGGCCCGCGCTGCCGGCTTTCTAGGGCCCCCATTAGCGCCGATAAGCTGACGCGGCCGGCCTATCCTAAGCGCTTTGGCGGCACAGCGCTTTGGCGGCGACAGCAGGGCTCGCAGGACATAGGGCGCCACCTAGCGGCTGTTGTCTAGGTCCATGCCTTCTGGCGGGTTGCCCAAATTGTCGGACCGGAAAATCTTTAAATAACGGTTTAGTCACCGCATCGTAAAACTTGGTATGGTTCGTACTGTGTTAAAAACGAAGCCGTCTGCCGCACTGGTAACATTTCAAAGATATAAATGTGTCAGTTTCAACAAACTTTTAAATTTGTAGCAAGTGTGTTGTTATTCGTAATTCCGGAGCAGGAGGACACGGAATATTATGACGCCACGCTGAAAAGTAATGCCTCCGAATTTTTTAATTCTGTTCTCAATATCGGTCGAGGTACTACATGTCAAGCACATTACTAAGTCAGCATCACTGGCGCAGGTTGCAGCCCTCAATATGTAACATGGCGATGGGTAACTATGTCGGTGCGTGAGGAACAGTGTGGTGTCATCGAGTTTCTAATCGCGCAAAAGTGTCTTCAGTTGAAACCCATAGGTAAATGACAGTTGTCTGCGGTGATGACTGTATGGACATCAGTAATGAGCGACGTTGGGTTGTTCGTTCTAAATATGAAGGAAACGGCGATATTAATCTCAGCGTTTGTAACAGAGCAGCAAGTGGAAGACCGCGAATGGCAACCCACTAGACTATTTGGAGTTTGGCTGATGAACCCCTCAGAGGAAATGGTCGGATAACACAGACACAGCTCCTAGGTAAGTGTGGCGTGGAAAGGCATCATTTCATAAATACAGTACAGAGAACTGCGTGTACGGTGGGTGTGTGTAATCCTCCTGGCAAGAAACAAAGAAGACTGGACATCAGTCAACAATTCCTTTTGCGTTTTGAGCGTGAGGATTCTCGGTTCCTTAACGACATTGTGACAGGTGATGAAAGCTGTGTTCACCATTCTGACCCAGAAAACCAGAAAACATCAATGGAGATCCACCACGAAAGAATTGAATTGAAGTTTACGTTTCTTCATGGATGCGTACAATGTGCTACAACGATAGAAAAAACAACATAATGCTTATACAGTAAGTTGCATAGCCTCTTTTCGGTACTGTAGTGTGACTTCATGTGAAGTTGCCACGTACTTCTCTTCTCATAAAAACAGTTTACATGACAGAAGGAAATTGTGTCATCCAGCAAACTGTGAAATATTTTTAATTGCTTACTGCAATAAAAACAGCTAATGATAAAATAGGTAGTGAAATAGAGCAGGATAGAGACAGAGAGCATTAATATATTAATTCTGTTAATAACTGAGTATCAGAATAAATTTAGAATTCGATATTTCATCAGGATAAATAAGCATGAGAAATCTGAACATATGTACCGAAGTCTTAGTGCCTATATGCTTGCATATATTCACATAATGTAGCGGATAAAAAGCCGGGGTGTATTCATATAACATAGTGCACAAAAAGCTCTAGTTGTCACAGTTTGACGTAAATCTGTGCAATGAGAAGGATTGTATGTAGCCCTGAAAAGGTCGGCCAACTTATTGGAATTCATTGTTCAGTTCTCCCGGGTACTTGTGCATACACCACCTCGTGAAATACAGATAAATGGTGAGGTCATTCAAAATGAACAGAGCATTACACAGTGAATTTCCATATCCAACTTTCTGTGGTTTACACTGAGGTTCTCTTGACATCCGTTTAAATCCTTTCTCTGCAATCCGCTACTGGTCGATATACTATCACAAATATACCTTTATTGCGTTTTTTAATGATTTCTGTATAATTCTATATGTAGCCCTCGTATCAAGACCACTCATATTGTGTTTTTAGAAATTTCTCCTTGGTCTCCTTCACGGCTTGCTCAGAGTAGAGATGGAATAACACTGCGCGTAGACTGTAACCCCAACTCAGATTGATACCAACTGATGCAGCATTTTCTTTTACTTTGCCCATCATAACTGAAGTCGTGTTTCTGTACAAGTTGTAGATAAGCTTTTGCATCTTCTACTATATCTCTGCTGTATTTCGAATTCTGGATGTCTTCCAAACAACACTGTCAAATTTTTTCTCTAATGTTACCATAAATTTAAGTTTTTGTTACTTACGCCTATCGTCTTAGATACGTCGTATGAAGATGTTATTATACTCTGCTCACTTTTTTTTCCTTTTTCGTTCTTTTTTCCTTTCTTGTAATATCAAAGATAAGTAAGTGTTCTATTACTGATTTTATGTACCTTTTTATGTACGTTCTATAAATGCCGCCTGTGCAATTGTTATTGTCAATTTTCTGCTTTTGTGTGATGTTAAAATATTTCTACGGGCATAAATGTTGTATTAATGTAAAATATTGATGTGATTAGTTACGAGAGAGACGAAGTTTGAAATGTAATCGATTAATCGCTTTGCAAAGTCGTAATAGAGCAATCTGGAAAAAAATGTAGAGACTGAATATTGTCAAGCGTCAATGAGAGCACTGTGTGTTCATAGCAACAGCTCTGTATTGTTTTCTCTATAATGCGGACTATTATCAATAGACATCGCGAACTGTGAAGTTTAAGTACAAATATCGTCGTTGTGATGGACTAATATTTCACAAAGTAAATCGAAAGCTACGACAGTTCGACAATGGAGTAACGTGTTTACAAAGTGGACTGTTTTTCATACGGAACACGTGCTGTGAATTGTAAATATATACATGAAGCATGTTTGGTCTACATCGCCGACTGCAGATGCTTCAACAACGAGGAGTTCGTAAATAAGTCATTTATTGCTGCATAGCTATACAATCGGCCCAGTTCCAAGAGGAGAATTACAGAGGCAGTTCCTAATAAGGAGTACACTAACATAGTCCAAGGGCCGCCAGCTTGGGATGAAGTGACACTATTTCCCGAAACCGTTTCCTCATACAACTTATGAATGTTGGAGGGCTGTTTTCTCTGAAATTTGTTGAAAAAAATCTTACGTGATAAACACGTTTTTGCTGAAATTACGTTTACAACACTCATTGTTGTTACCTATCACTCATAACTTAATTCCCAGGCATCTTGATTCATACCTTCTTTAATATAAAAAGGCTGAACTGGAACTGCTTCTCTATCGCAATTTTTATTTTGTATTGCACATTCTCTCTCCTTTAACATTGCTTTCATTTTTGTAGCATTTACACGTGCTGTACAGTCATCTGCATTCAGACCAAATTTTCAGTTTTATGTTATCTTCCTTTCTTTATTACACTTAAGCGGCTCCGGAAAGGCTCAAAATCATGAAAAGTTCAATTTTTACTTTTTTGTGTTTTCTGAATCTGCAGACTATTACCTTTTAATAGATATATAATTTATTCAATTCTGAAGACTACAACTATTTTTAAATTTTTTTTGAAATGTGTTCTACATGGGCGTGACCCACTGTGGGGCTGTTAAACTGCTGTCAAATGGTGTTATTATTAACATCCGTGTTCATCAGGTACATTTTAGTGATGTGAGATAAAGTATGTGTTGTGGCTAACCTGTGATGGTTCAGTATATATCGCTGGTGTGATTGTCGATTGTTTCATGTTTATTTACTCTGTCGTTATCTCGAAAATATTCGTAATTAATTCTGTTTCTTGAGTCTCTGTTTTGTTGAAGTATAATAATGAGTAAAAGTAAAGTTATTAGAAATCCTCTGAAGGCTTTTAAGAAAAGGAGAAATGTTGGAAAGCCAAAGGTATGTGTTATTACTGTAAACAATAAAGACGATAACCAAGTGAGTGAACCTAACCTCTCAAGTACACCTGCCCATAGCAGTCAAAGTGGGAAGGAAAATACTTCACAGAAGAAGCTTGGTTCAATGAGTGAAAACTATGAATGTTTTATGGGCGAATCGGATGTGAATGAAATATTTGATATGTCGGTTCTCAAAGGAATTTTTTCAAACTGTGTAAGATGTATTCATTGTAGTGAAGTTGGTCTGGAACTCTCCATAATAAAGCACGTAGGACTTGCTAGTGAAATACAACTGAAATGTGATAAGTGTTCATACATGACCACCTTTTGGAACAAGGTGCAAGGTATTTAGAAATACGGGAATGAAGATAGGTTCTAACATGGTGCGAGCGATGCTTGCTTTAGACAAGGAACGCCTTCGGGCTGCAGACAGGGCTGTAAAGAGTCTAGAAATACAAGCAAGAGTAAACAGGAGGAGGAACAAGAGGAAGCTGGAGGAGGAGTTTGCAGAGGATGAAGATAATCCATCCTATGGACCTGGAATGCACTAAAAAGTTAATCCAATCTTTGTCGCTCGATTCCCAAAACTTTTATTTTCTCATACTAATTACATGTTTTCTAAGGATCTTCCAAACATATTTGTTTCAAACTTTCAGTAAATGTTACACAGTACCTTCTGCATAATTTAACACAGCCTTTTTCCAAAAAACTGTATATTTTTGAATATATAAATAAAAAATTGCAAAAAAATGTGGTGAATTTTCATTACAATTGAAAAAAAATCATCTTTAATAACTGAACTAAAATTTTGTAAAATCCCTGTGTTAAGTTGTAGCCCATATTCCAATAAATAATCTGTAAGAAGTTCAACTTCCTACCTCAAATACTTTGTGAGGAAAGATGTAATTTACAAGCGTTATTTTAACAATGCAAGTATAGGGCGTTCCGGAGCCCCTTAAATTTTTATTAACAGTGGTTGTGAGTGTTATTCCTTTATTTTGCATGTTCATCCAAATTACGTGACGAATTATGCGGTTTTTTTTACAGTAAAATACGCACGCTGTTTAGTATTCGCCATTAAGCCAGCTAGTTACTACCCATCGGGAAAGAGTAGATAGATTTTTATTGCGGGAATATTTAGACCGGACGAAAACATTAAATCTGACAAATGCGTTTTAGCTGGTACTTGTTTACTTTTCGGATCTACTATTCCAGAGCAGCTGCGTGATCGTTCTTACCCGCTTGGTTGAATGTTAGTAACTGTTACGGTCTAAGTGAGTGTAGCATCCAGTAAATTCTGAGAGTACACAAAATTTTACAGTTTTAGTTATTCCAAGATTACATACCAGAGTAACTCATTTCAATAGAAACGGATCACGTTTCGTTCACTTTTACTACTTCTTGATTAAATTCTGCAAATAAGAATAGACGCATCACAAAGGAACCATTGCAATGGGACGGAAATTGGTAGAGGTGGTGTACAAATACAGACAAACTCGTGTTTACAATTTAAGAAAATTTTGGTGACTTATTCAAGAGAAAGAGTCACAAATTAAGCCAGTAATAAATACGCTGGTCCACACCTGGTCTTTATGCGAGGGGTTGTTCGACTTGGCATTGATCGACAGAGTTGTTAGATCTCCTCTTGATGGATATCGTGCCACATTCTATGCAGCTGGTGCGTTAAACCGTGACAGCCCCAAGATGGTTGGAGGGTCCTGCCCATAATACTTCTACGGTCTGAATTGGGGAGAGATTCAGTTACTTTGCTGGCCAAGGTAGGGCTTTTTTGGCACGAATACAAACAGTAGAAAGTGTCTGCCTGCATGGGAGGAATTTATCTAACTGAAATGTAAGCAGAGCACGGGATGCCAGGAAGGAACACTAAACATCGACCTGCCACTGTGGTGTAAGGGTGACGCGGATGACAACCAAAGAGATCATACCATGAAATAAAATGGCGCCTCCATACAGGTCTTCGCTGGTTATCGCGATTCATTAAGGAGCAAGACTCATCTCTGAAGACAATTTTACTCCAGTGAATAGGATCCAGGCCGAAAGTGCCCAACACCACTGCAGACAGACTTGTTGGTGTACAGAGTCAACCGTAGTCGGCACCATTGGCACCGTGAGCTCAGACCCCTCTCTGTGAGCAGCCTTTTACTGGTTCTTGTAATCATTGAAGCACCAGTTGCTCCTCGGATCACAAAGACGAATCCTAGACTCTGAGTGTCTCTCGACGATTGATCGATCCTCGGATTCAGTCACTCCCATTTTGGCGCTGTGTTCGGCCATGGTTCACCCACTAATGTCGACATCACCTAATAGTAAAATAGCTTGTTCAAATATCGAGCAATTGGCCGATTACTCAAACTGGTTTCTTTGAGCACAGCTACATATCCTCTTTCAAACGCTGGCATCTACATACGAGATTGTTCAAACGCCTGTCTTCGAAGCGTAGCTACCGCGCAAGTGAGTACACAGATAGGCATTCGAAAAGGTTTTGAGCCCTGGTTTATTGCCTGTTTATTGCCCTGGTCAACGATATTGTGAAACTGCACTGCAACGTCACACAGTTGTCGGCAGCCAAAGTTTACAGTTTGGCATTTTACGTCGATACCTGTACGAAAATTAATTTGTGACCAACTTCCATAACTCCTTCTTGGTGTGCCGTTGCAATATTTTTGCCTTGGAGGCTATTACTGTGGCTCCCGTTCCGTTACAGCCCTGTAGGCTGTATCGCTTTGGGTAGCTTTGCGGAACCCAAACGGATCACTACGAAGCTGGTTTCTGCTAGATCTTGCAGCCTTTTATCGTGCTGGTGGAATGAATTTGCAGTTCTGGCTATCCCAAGAATCTCAATAATTCTGAGGCAATCTCGACTACTGCCGGCCGCTGTGGCCGAGCGGTTCTAGGTGCTTCAGTCCGGAACCGCGTAGCTGCTACGGTCGCAAGTTCGAATCCTGCCTCGGGCATGGATATGTGATGTCCTTAGGTTAGTTAGGGTTAAGTAGTTCTAAGTCTATGGGACGGTTGACCTCAGATGTTGCATATGTTTCCTCACGTTATAAGGTAGGGTAGTTCATCAGTATGCCAGGCGGCATGTTTTTCTTTCTTGAGGACCTGCAGTTAATCCATAACAACGATTCACTACAGCACGAAAATAAAGTATTAGTTCGCTGCCGAGAAACTGTTTTTCCATTCAAACTGTGGATGCCAGAATCGACCACTGGGGAGTCGCTGAAAAGAAAGAGATTATTAGTTTCACAGTGTTTCATGTGGTCAGCAAAATTACTTCACTACCCTTTGGCGAATTCTTGTGCTCATAAAAGTTCTGCAGTAAGCTCCTTAGGTTCAGCCACTCAGAGCTGACGCGAGCTGCACTCACTGGCAATATAGCGAGTGCATGAGAAGGACGTGGCTCTTACGCGCTAGCGCGTCAGTGGGAGGTACCGCGGTTCCAGGCTGGGGAAAATTACTAATATCGGTGAGAGGGGAATCCGCGGCGCAAATGAAAGGCTGCCAGCGGGCGCCGCCGCGTCCTGGACGAGCTGTAAAGCGGCCGCCCAGACGCGGGCTGGCACTGTGCGCGCTGCCCGCCGCGCCCGACCACTGTGCGGGCGGGATCCGCGTCGTAACTCGGCCGCCTCTGCCCGGCCAGTGATGTAATATCAGATACACGGCCGGCCGCCGCCTGCCGCCCTTTCTTTTTACGAGTGGCATCAGTCGAAATTGAATTCCCTTCCTCGCCCCCTCCGGTTCTCTCAATAGACGTGTGAGCTCTCGCCGTTCATGGGGGTCGGCCATCCACCCCAAGACTGGCACGCACTCTCTACCACTCTCCCATCTTCCGCTCTGTGTTGTGCCGTTGGGCTCGACATGTTGCAGGTGTTGGTGTTATCTTAGAGACAGCCCACCGGTTAGGGTCATAACTATAAGGCTGCTATTTACATGTAAGTAAGACACCTTCGAGTGTCTGTCGGAGTGCACTTTGTGCAGACCATCCTAAAGCAATCGCGAGCGGTTAGCGAGAAGTACCGGGTGATCAAAAAGTCAGTATAAATTTGAAAACTGAATAAATCACGGAATAATGTAGATAGAGAGGTACAAATTGTCACACATGCTTGGAATGACATGGGGTTTTATTAGAACCGAAAAATACAAACGTTCAAAATATGTCCGACAGATAGCGCTTCATCTGATCAGAATAGCAATAATTAGCATAACAAAGTAAGACAAAGCAAAGACGATGTTCTTTACAGGAAATGCTCGATATGTCCACCATCATTCCTCAACAATAGCTGTAGTCGAGGAATAATGTTGTGAACAGCACTGTAAAGCATGTCCGGAGTTATGGTGAGGCATTGACATCGGATGTTGTCTTTCAGCATCCTTAGAGATGTCGGTCGATCACAATACACTTGCGACTTCAGGTAACCCCAAAGCCAATAATCGCTCGGACTGAGGTCTGGGGACCTGGGAGGCCAAGCATGACGAAAGTGGCGGCTGAGCACACGATCATCACCAAACGAGGCGCGCAAGAGATGTTTCACGTGTTTAGAAATACTTTGTTTCTTTTGTTCTAATAAAACCCCATGTCATTCCAAGCATGTGTGTCAATTTTTACCTCTCTATCTACATTATTCCGTGGTTTATTAAGTTTTCAAATTTATACTGACTTTTTGATCACCCGGTACGACAGCTGGTAACACTCCATGTGTGCTCAAAACCAACACCACATCCATGGGCTATTTGCGAGATACACCGAGGAGTAAGAACTATAATGGTTGACTCCTTTACGGAGATATACAGTAGGAAGTGTAATAGTAAGTCTCACAGTGATTCACAATGCCGCTCTTTCAATGTCTGTGACTGCAGTTGAATGGACATACTTGTGATGCTTTCCAATTTCCTAAATAAACCTCTAACGAAACGCGCTATTCTCCTTTGAATTCTCACTATTTCCTCTCACTCATATCTCGTACGGATTCCAGATATTACTTTGTTAAGTGCATCTAGCAGCAGATGTAGACTCTGATCACCGTTTGGTAATGATGAAGAGTAGGATGAAGTTTAAGATACTAGACTGGAGGAATCAATCCGCAAAGAAGTGGAATGCGGAAGTACTACGGAACGAAGACGTGTGAAGTTGTCTGGCACTGTAGATGCCGAGATAATGTATAGCTCAGTAGGAATCCACATGAAGAGTTTTCACAGAATTTGGAAAGAAAAAAGGGGATACAAGGAAGGTACCTGCGAAGAAACCGTGGGTAACAGAAGAATTACTTAAGCTGATCGACTAAAGGAGGACGTACAAAAAACGATCTGGGATATTCAGGAATACAGAAATACATAGAAAGTGGAGGGAAGAAAAGGCGAAATTGCAGCAGCATAGCTGTGAAGACATCCTAAAAGAAATGATTGTCGTGAGGACTGACTCAGCGTACAGTGAAGTCAACACAATCTTCGGTGAAATAAAAAGCAAGGACAGTAGCATTAAGTGTGGAATGAGAATTCCACTGTTAAATGCAGAGGAGAGAGCGGATAGGTGGAAAGAATACACCGAAGGCTTCTATGAGAAGGAGGAATTGTCTGATGCCACGACAGATGAATCGACAGGATTCGACACGGAACAGTTAGGGGTTTCAGTATTTAAATCGGAATTTAAAAGAGGTATGGTGGTATAAGATCAAATAAGGCAGAAGGGACCGGTAACATCAGAATTTCTAAAATCAATCGGCGAAGTGGCAACAGAACTTGGCACGTTGGTGTCTAGAATGCATGAGGCTGGTGATATACCGTCAGTCTTTCGGAAAAACATCTTCCACAAAATTGTGGCGTAAGCAACAAACGAAAAGTGCGAGAATCATCGTACTATCGGCATAGCCGTTCATGATTCCATTTTGCTGACAAGAATAATATGCAGAAGAATGGAAAAGAGACCTGAGGATGTGTTAGATGACGATCAGTTTGGCTTTAACAAAGGTAAAGGCACCTCAGAGGCCGTTCTGACGTTGTGGTTTATAATGCAAGCAAGACTTCAGAAAAATCAAGATGCGTTCAAAGATTAGTCGATCTGGAAAAAGAGTTCGGCAATGTAAAACGATGCTAGACTGAAAGTCTGAGAAAAGGTGAGGGTACAAAAAATGATATACATTATGAACGGGAACTAAGAGGGAACCATAAAGCAAAGAAGAAATTAACGAAATGCTTGGCCTGAAAAGGAGTATGAAAGGGATGTCGTCTTCTGCTCCTACTTTTCAATATGTACATAGAAAAAGCAATGAAGGATTAAAATTGAAGGTGAAATTAAATCAAACGTAAGATCCGTTGATGACATTGCTATCCTTAGTGAAACTAGAGAATAAAAACAGGATCGGTTGAATGGAATGAACAATCTTATGAGTACTGATTATTGACTGACAGTAAATCGAAGGCAGACTTATTTAATGAGAAGTAGCTGAAATAAGAATTCCGAGAAAATTAATATCGCAATTGGGGATCACAAAGTAGACGAAATTAATGAATTCTGATACCTACGCATCATCATCCTAACATGATAACCTACTAAGGGTGGAGCAAGGAGGACATAAAAAGTAGACTAGCACTGGCAAAAAGTGTATTCGTGACCAAGAGAAGTTTGCTAGTATCAAACATACGCTTTAATTTGAGGAAGAAATCTCGGAAAATGTACGTTTGGAGCGGAAAGGAATATATGGAAAACACTGATAAGAAAAAAGGACACGACGATAGGACGTCTGTTTAAGTATGAGGGAATAACTTCTCTCGTACTAGAGGTAGCTGTAGAGGATAAAAGCTTTTGAGGAAGGCAATAATTGTAATATATCTACCATCAAATAATTGACGACGTGTGTTGCAAGTGCTACCCCGGGGTGAGAAGCTTGACTGGGTGAAGGAATTCTTGGTGGCCCCGCATCAGACCAGTCGTATCACAAGTAATATTTAGGTAGTGTTCTAACGAATGTTATCCAAGCAAACTGCTTTGTGAGTGCACGACACTTCCTAAAGTGCCTTCCAACCAATCTCAATCTAACATATGGACGGTAATAGCTATACAGCAAGGAAAGACAACACTGTCTTTTACAGTCTTGTTAAGCAGTAAAATACAGGAACCTAAACACGTGATGTGCGGCTCATAATGTTATAACGGTCGTAAGTTGTCCCACTTTTTATATCAGTTAGCTAATCGTTAACTCCTCCGCCCTGCCTTCCTCATCCTTGTCGAAGTCCCCATCCTACATTGCACACATTTGTGGCTCATAGCCAGGAGGGACGTTCAAATCCGAATGTTCAGTCTGTAAATCAGATACCTAAAGGATAGAAGAAAGACAGCCGTATAGTGGACTGTGCGCCCATTGGTTCAAGAACTGAGGCAGAATGGTTCATGGGAGATAGGTCATCGTCATATGTATCAGATTCTGCTTTCTGTTCATTTGATGCATCTGAATCACTGGTTCTGCAGTTTTTACTCGAAAACAATCTACGTTCTCAGCCTCCCAGTATCACTTCATAGGTCTACAAGTCGTCAGTCTGTAGTAACGGAAAGCAGCCCTGATATAAAGAATCGGCCGACCTCCGAATTTTTCGTATTTCACTTCTTTTTGGCCCAAAGTGTCGTAATATATTTTTGCATTGCTAGTCTGCTTATGATGTCCTCCTAGCTGCGTCCGTAAATCGTTATTTTAGTGCCTTGGCAGCACAATCCCTTACATTCGTACACTTCGTGACCATCGATCCTGAAATTAAGTTTGTCGCTGTTTTCATTTCTACTACTTCTCATTACCTAGGTCTTCCTTCGATTTATTCTCAATCTATAGTCTGTACTCATTAGAGTGTTCATTCCATTCAGCAGATCATGTAATCCTTATTCACTTCCACTCAGGATAGCAATGTCATCAGCGAATCGTATCATTGATACCCTTTCATCTTGAATGTTAATTCCGTTCCTGATCCTTTCTTTTATTTCCATCATTGCTTCTTCGATGTACAGATTGAACAGTAGGGACGAAAGAGTACATCCTTCTCTTACACCCTTTTTAATACGAGGGCTTCGTCCTTAGTCGTCCACTCTTATTATTCTCTCTTGGCTGTTATACATATTGTATATGATTCGTCACTCCCTATAGCTAACACCTACTTTTTTCTGGATTTCGAACATCTTGCAGCATTTTACGTTGTTGAACGCATTTTCCAGGTCGACAAAATCTAAGAAAGTGTCTTGATTTATCTTTTGTCTTGCTTCCATTATTAACCGCAACGTCAGAATCGCTTCTCTTGTGCCTTGACCCTTCCTAAAGCCAAACTAATCGTCATCTAGAGCATCCTCAATTTTCTTCTGTATATTATTCACGTAAGCTACTTGGGTGCATGAGTTGTTAAACCAATTTTGCGATAATCCTCGCACTTGTCAGCTCTAGCCATCTTCGGAATTGTATGGTTGAAGCTTTTCCGAAAGTCAGGTGTTATGTCGCCAGATTCATACATTCTACACACCAACGTGAATAGTCATTTTATAAAGTCATTTATTTCCAAATCTGATGGAATTTTATGTATCCCCTCCCTTATTTGACCTTAAGTACTTCAAAGCTCTTTTAAAATATGATTCTAATACTGGATTCCCTATCTCACCTAGATTGACTCCTGTTTCATCATCTACCACATCAGACAAATCTTCCTGCTGATAGTAGCTTTCAATGTATTCTTTCCATCTATCCGCTATCTTCTCTGCATTTAACAATGGAATTCCCTTTGCACTCTTAATGTTACCACACTTGCTTTTAATGTCACCGAAGGTTGTCTCGACTTTCCTGTATGCTGCGTCTCTCCTTCCGCTCATCATTTCTTTTCGATGTCTTCAAATTTTTCCTGCAGCCACTTCGTCTTAGTTTCCCTGCACTTCCAATTTATTTCATTCTTCGGCGACTTGTATCTCTGTATTCCTAAGTTCCCGGAACATTTTTGTACTTCCTCCTTTCATCAATCAACTGAAGTATTTCTTCTGTTACCCATGGTTTCTTCGGAGTTACCTTCTTTGTACCTATGTTTCCCTCCCCCACTTCTGTGATGGCCCTCTTTAGAGATGTCCATTCCTCTTCAACTGTACTGTCTACTGAGCTATTTCTTAATGCTATATCTATAGCCTTAGAGAACTTCAAGCGTATCGCGTCATTCCTTAGCACTTCCATATCTAGCATCTTTGCGTATTGATTCTTCCTGACTAATGTCTTAAACTTCAGCCTACTCTTCATCACTACTATATAGTAATGTGTGTCTATATCTGCTCCTGGGTACGCCTTACAATCCAGTATCTGATTTCGGAATCGCTGTCTGACCATGAGTTAATGTAATTGAAATCTGCCCGTATCATGCAGCGTTTTCCAAGTATACCTCCTCCTCCTGCGAACGGAATATTCCCCGTTACTAGCTAAAACTCGTTACAGAACTCATTTAGTCATTCTCCTCTCTCATTCCTTGTCCTATGCCTATTTTCTCCTGTAACCTTTTCTTCTGCTCATTCCGCTACAACTGCATTCCAGTCTCCCATAACTATTAAATTTTCATCCCCCTTTACATACAGCATTACCCTTTCAAATCCTCGTACACTTTCTCTATCTCTTCATTTTCAGGTTGCAACGTCGGAATGTGTACCTGAACTATGGTTGTCGGTGTTGTTTTGCTGTCGATTCTGATAAGACCGACCGCGTCACTGAACTGTTCAAATAAACGCACTCTCAGCCCTACCTTCCTATTCATAACGAATCCTACTCCTGTAATACTATTTTCTGCCGCTGTTGATATTACCTTATACTCATCTAACCAGAAATCCTGGTCTTCTTTCCACTTCACTTCACTGACCCCTACTATATCTGGAGTGAGCCTTTGCATTTCTCCTTTCAGAGTTTCTAGTTTCCCTACCTCATTCAAGCTTCTGACATTCCACGCCCCGACTAGTACAACGTTAACTTTCCGTTGATTACTCAATATTTTACTCATGGTAACCTCCCACTTGGCAGTCCCCTCCCGGAGATCCGAAGGGGGGAGTATTCCGGAATCTTTTCCAATGGAGAGATTATCATGACACATCTTCAATTACAGGTGACATGTCCTCAGGATACACATTCCGTGTCTTTAGTGTAGAGGTTTGCATTGCCTTCTGCATCCTCATGCCGTTGGTAATTGCTGATTCTTCCGCCTTTAGGGGCAGTTTCCCACCCCTAAGGCAAGAGATTGCCCTGAACCTCTGTCCGCTCCTACGCCCTCATTGACAAGGCCGCTGGCATAATGAGGGTGACTTCTTATGCCGGAAGTCTTCGGCCCCCAAGACTGATTTTTAATCAAAATTTTAACTGCGGCGGTATTCGAACCAGTGACCGTGGACCTCTTTCTTTTTTTTTCGGTAATGTTCGTTGCGTTTGGTCTGGGCGGACGTCATAGGATATACGTTCAAATTAATCTTTGATTCCTTTTCTCAGTTTTTTTATCACAGAGGGCCAGCGCCTCTGATCGAACACGCTGAGCTGCGGTTCCGGCCACCCCTAGACCACGTGTGTTTTACATCCCCATAAATGATGAAAGGTGACGGTAGCGTATGGTCATTTCATGTTTATGGATCGCGATAGGGGGGGGGGGGGGCTTAGGGCTATCGGAAACCCTCATGGGGAAAAAACTACTGCACACACGTTGACCGAGCAGCTACAGTGAAACGGTCTGAACGTTGCGGCTGATGTCATAATACGGAATACTACAACTTGTGCCGCTAGGTATCTACCAGAAATAGACTTCAAATTGACACCAAGGGCAAAGGGTAACAACTGCTGTTCATATTAAACATTGTAGATATGTTGTTTTGATTATAAGAAATTATCTTTTGAAAATCTAAATTTCGGAGTAATATTAGTAACAATAATTTCTCATAGTAGCTGTTAATGAGTTGTAACAAAATCGAAACTTGTGATTCTTTATGCTTAGGGAGTGGAGATGGAAGGCGGAAGGGAAGCAGGAGGGAAGCGTATTCTATGGCTGAAGAGGTGCCTTCCGACACCTAAAATTTTAGAAATTAAGCCTGCATGTGTTTGGATGCGTTTTCCTTCGTCCTTCGTTGCTCAGCACGTTCATTTTACGCCAGGAGCGAAAATGAATAGAAACCCAGTAACGCTCTTTCGTTCCAGCAGAGTGAACAAGCGAACTCGTCAGCGGGCGATAAGAGGGAGATACGGTACGCTGGGAATCAAATTATCTATTTTTGCCCATAAACATCAGGGTGCGACATACAGATAATAGCCATTCAATACAAAGAATTTCGTTTCAGTTTAGAATCCTGATAACAACCCATTCGAATATAATGACGTGTATTAATTAATAATGACACATTGAACACAATCAGGTAACTTATAGGAGCCTCACATTCAGTTTCCAATAGCAACCACGAATACTCAATGAACGCTCGTTTGGTTGAAGGCAGAATGTCTGTTCCTGAGTTCCAACCACATCCAGTCCAAAATTTCTGTGATGAACTCTTGGTGTCAACAAACAGGGGTCACAAATATTGATAACGAGGCACTTTGTAGTTGGAACAGAATAACTTTTAGCAGTACGTATGCCGTTTTGAGAGGTCCCAGAAGATTATAACTGTGTCCTATGATAACCGTCAACAAGTGGCTGTCTGACAATTCCTGGCATATTAATCGTGTGTACCGGACTGCGTCTCGAACCGATAGTTTCGATTTTGAAGGGCAATTTCCTTTGTTTTTAATTAATACATGGTTTTGGTCATCACTGATACAGACAGCATTGGAATGTATTTTAGCACTTAAATGTATAACAATCTGGACAGTTGAAAAACAAAACCATTTGTTACATTCACTTCATTTGAAATTTTCTCAATAAACTAAGAAAATTAAAATATATTCATTAATAATAATGGCTGATTGGTGTGACAAATCACGTTTATTACAATGCAATGTTGGAATATAGAACAGTTCTAGTCCTTGAGGTACGAAGAACATCGCCATGTGACACTTTTTCCGATTCGATTCAGAGGCCAGATTCATCCCATTACTTTTATTAGTACCGCCCTTCAACATCTACATGGATACTCTGCAAATCACATTTAAGTGCCTGTCAGAGGGTTCATCGAACGACTTTCACAATTCTGACTTTGTAAATTCCACAGTCATTCACAACACCCGCACATTAAGGACTGCTGCTCCCACGAGGTCTGTAAGGTAGTAAGAGGGCTTGTTTGAAGTTTGGTATGTAGAAGACGGATACTGGCAGAACTGATGCTGAAGGGGCGATTCTTACGTCGTGACTGATAGCCCATTCAGTAAGGAAATCGCCAGCAAGAGACAAGGTTACAGAATCTAGTTCCGGTCTGGTATACAGTCTCAAATTGTTGGGATTTAGACAGTTAATTCTTCATAGTACTGTTACCATAGCAACAACCACGAAAAAATTACTTTGTACACACCACCCGTATGTTTTCCTGACGTCACAACACTCTTCTACATTAGATGTTCATTATGACAATTAGTTCCAGATATCTGAGGCCAGTAACCCAGACCCAGATGCTGTGGAACTTCCTCATATTTTGATATCTTGCTCAGCAAGAGACAATCGGAAGTAAGAAGCAAAAGTGTCTTAAAAGCGATAAAGGTGTTCTGCATATGCATACATACCCCACAAAACACCGTGTGGTGCGTTGTGCAGAGTAGCCTGCACCACTACTAGTCATTTGCCTTCCTGCTACAGTTGCAAATAGAGCGAGGGGAAGCAATCAAATAGAACGATGGAAAGCGATTGTCTAGTAAGAAGCCCGATCTCTCTAGCCTTATTTTCACCATTTTTTTTTTTTTTTTTTTTTTTTTTTTTTTTTTTTTTTTTTTTTTTTTTTTTTTTTGTGAAATGTACCCTGGCGGCGGTAGAATCCTTCCTCGGTCAGCCTCAAATGCTGGTTCTCAATATTTTCTCAATAGTGCTCCTCAATAAGAGCGTCGCCTACCCTCCAATGATTACCATTAGAGTTCCCAAAGCATCTCCGCATTGTTCGAACATACCGGTAACAAATCCAGGAACCTGCCTCTGAACTGCTTTGATTTCTACCTTTAATCTGAACTGGGGCGGATTCTAAACAATTGGTTGCACTTTCGTCCTGTATGCGATCTCTTCGGAACCACACTTTCCTGAAATTCTCCAGTAAACCGAAATCGAATATTAGCATTCAGTACTATAGTCTTTACATGCTCATTTCGTTCCATATTGTTGTGCAACGTCACGCCCAGATACACTACTGGCCATTAAAACTGCTACACCACGAAGATGACAAGCTACAGACGCAAAATGTAACCGACAGGAAGAAGATGCTGTGACATGCAAATGATTATCGTTTCAGAGCATTCACTCAAGGTTGGCGCCGGAGGCACCACCTACAAAGTGATGACATGAGGAAAGTGTCCAACCGATTTCTCATACACAACCAACAGTTGATCGGCGTTGCCCGGTGAAGCGTTATTGTAATGCCTCGTGTAAGGAGGAGAAATGCGTACAATCACGTTTCCGACTTTGATAAAGGTCGGAGTGTAGCCTATCGCGATTGCGGTTTATCGTATCGCGACATTGCCGTACGCGTTGGTCGAGATCGAATGACTGTTAGCGGAATATGGAATCGGTGGGTTCAGGGGGGTAATACGGAACACCGTGTTGGATCCCAACGGCCTCGTATCACTAGCAGTCGAGATGTCAGGCATCTTATCCGCATGACTGTAACAGATCAAATTCGTAAAATGTTACACTGGAAAAACTGAAATGACAAAGAGCCATCGGGAATTATATTGATCGAGTTTTCAGAAGACTGTTTTACAGCCGTGCGGAGTGGCCGCGCGGTTTGGGGCGCCATCTCACGAATTGCACGGCCCCTCCCGCCAAAGGTTCGAGTCCTCCCTCGGGCATGGGTGGTGTGTTGTTCGTAACATAAGTTAATTTAAGTAGTGTGTAAGTCTAGGGTCCGATGACCTCAGCAGTTTGATCCCTTAGAAATTCACACGCATGGGAACTGCTTTATATTGTCAAAAATTACTTTGCCAAGAAGCTGAATCACACGGATCGTGCAGCCACGTCTCAATCCCTGAGTCAACACATGGGGACGTGTGCAAGACAACAACCAACTGCACGAACAGTTCGACGACGTTTGCAGCAGCATGGACTATCAGCTCGGAGATCATGGCTGCGGTTACCCTTGACGCTGCATCACAGACAGGATCACCTGCGATGGTGTACTCAACGACGAACCTGGGTGCACGAATGGCAAAACGTCATTTTCTCGCATGAATCCAAGTTCTGTTTACAGCTTCATGATGGTCGCATCCGTGTTTGGCGACATCACGGTGAACGCACATTGGAAGCGTGTATTAGTCATCGCCCTACTGGCGTATCACCCGGCGTCTTGGTCACCACTTGTTCGCGCTGGCGGCACTTTGAACAGTGGACGTTACATTACAGATGTGTTACGACCCGTGGCTCTACCCTTCATTCGATTTCTGCGAAACCCTGTATTTCAGGAGGATAATGCACGACCGCATGTTGCATGTCCTGTACGGGCCTTTCTGGATAAAGGAAATTTTAGAGTGTTGCCATGGCCTGCACATTCTCCACATCTCTCACCAATTGAAAACGTCTGGTCAATGGTGGCTGAGCAACTGGCTCGTCACAATACGCCAGTCATTACTCTTGATGAACTGTGGTATCGTGTTGAAGCTGCATGGGTAGCTGTACCTGTACACGCCATCTAAGCTCAGTTTGACTCAATGCCCAGGCGTATCAAGGCCGTTATTACGGCCAGAGGTGGTTGTTCTGGGTACTGATTTCTCAGGATCTATGCACCCAAATTGCGTGAAAATGTAATCACACGTCAGTTCTAGTATAATATATTTGTCCAATGAATACCCGTTTATCATCTGCATTTCTTCTTGGTGTAGCAATTTTAATGGTCAGTAGTGTACTTAAGCGACGTGACTGTGTCGAGTAGCACATTACTAATGCTGTACTAAAATATTAAGCATTTCTTTCTCCCACTCATCTGCATTAACTTACATTTTTGTATGTTTAGAGCCAGCTGTCATTAATCACACTAACTATAAATTTTCTCTAAGTCATCTTCTTTCCTCCTATAGTCACTCAACGACGATACCTTCCCATACACCAACTGCAAACACACGCAGACTGCTACCTACCAGTTCATTTATGACTTGACTCCGCCCGAACAGGTCATGAAGACCCTATGGTACCGATGGTATCGACCGGCCGCTTGTCGTCCTCAACCGATATGCATAACTGGCGCCGGATATGCACGGGCGTGCCGTCGCACACCTCTCTCCAGGCCGTATATCAGTTTACGAGACCGGAGTCGCTACTTCTCACTCAAGTAGCTTCTCAGTTCGCCTCACAAAGGCTGAGGGCATCCTGCATGCCAGCAGCGCTCGGCGGAACGGATGGTCCCCCAACCAAGTGCTAGCCCAGCCCGACAGCGCTTAACTCCGGTGATGTGACGAAACCTGTGTTACCACTGCGGCAAAGGCACCAGATCATTTACGTATATAGTAAATAACGGTGGTCCTATCACATTTCCCTGGGTCACTCCTGACGATACCATTGTCTCTGATGAACACTCGCCATCGAGGGCATCATATTGTGTTCTGTTACTTAAGAAGTATTCGAGCCACTCGCATTTCTGTGAACATATTCCGTATGCTTGCACCTTCGGTAACATTCGCCAGTTTTCCACCATGTCAAATGCTTTGCAGATGCTGTAAAGTGAATTAGCGCATTCAAGTCGGGATGTTGACAGAGAGGGTGAATATGTATCCAGAAGATGAATGCACGACTGTTATGCAGACGAGTCGACAGCGACGTCCGTTCTATATCCAACTGCCGTGAGTGTCAGTTCCTTAGGTATTCTGATACGTAGCAGTAGCATCATCACGTGTCCCTCTAGGTTACGGGAAGTGATCGAATGTCTTAGTGTCTTTCGAACGTGGCGTGCTCGTTACTTGGCAGCTTATCTTCGACCCAGATTATAGCTTCAGCGTAACGTATGTATTGAACGATGTATCGAATACTCCACCAAATGTGAATTAATTTACTTCACATTAACATTGTACATTATGTGGAGCCCTCATCTTAATGAGGATAAAGAATATTCAACTGTAGACCCAGCATAACTCAATTCTACGTCACAGCACCAGCACAGAGTTTTACCAAAAATTTAATGAACAAAATGTGAGCTGACGGAATATCAGATTACCTTTGTAAGTGTGCTCATGTACCGTTCTCAACGCTGCGCAATTGGGAGATGAAAATCTTCAAGAGCACTGCAAACGAGCGACAGTATTAGTAAAGACGGCCAATTTTCTTTAATAAGACATTGTGTTCTGATATCAGCTCATGGATATCTTAACTTTCTGATCTGACACTGGTCCACTGAGCAGAATGTACAGCTGCTGTTTCAGCAGCGTGGGAGTCACACCTCGCTACGCCGCCTGGAGCCCTGGGAAGCGGTGGGCCTGACGGACTCGGGTGCGCAGGCAGGACACGGCCTTGACTGCTGCAAACGTAATCTGCTGACACGGGTGACCTGCAGTCTAAGCAGTGGCATATCTGCTGGTACTCTGCGCCGGCCGCGGTGGTCTAGCGGTTCTGGCGCTGCAGTCCGGAACCGCGGGACTGCTACGGTCGCAGGTTCGAATCCTGCCTCGGGCATGGATGTGTGTGATGTCCTTAGGTTAGTTAGGTTTAAGTAGTTCTAAGTTCTAGGGGACTTATGACCTAAGATGTTGAGTCCCATAGTGCTCAGAGCCATTTGGTACTCTGCGCTGTGTTATTCTGCTTCAGGGAACGCGTGTGAAAAGTGCGTCGTAAAGAAATTATTACATAGCTCTACATTTCCTTATTACAATTTTCCTGTCGGGTGCAACGGACGCCGCCTAAACTACTTTTGGTAGTTTTATTCATCCATTGATCTCTCCTACAGGGATGTTGGACATGTCATGGTATTGCAGGTCAAGATCAAACACAATATATATTTCATATAAAACGAGGTGATATGAGTCATGGGATTCCTTGTAATAGCGTGTCGCACCTTGTTTTTCCCGTCCTAGTGCTGCAACCATTGGAAGCCCCTGCAGAAATATCGAGCCATGCTACCTTTACAGCAGACCATTATTGCGAAAGTGTTGCCGGTGCTGGATTTTCTACACGAACCGACATCTCGATTATGTACCATAAATGCTTGACGTGATTCATGTCGAACAATCTGCTTGGCAAAATCAATCACTCGAAGCGAACAACTGTGACCCGGTGACATGGTGCATTGCCATCCATAAAAACTTGCAGTCCATGAATGGGAACAAATGGTTTCCAAGCAACCGAACACCACCATTTCAGAGATCAGTCAGTTAGACCAGAGGACCCAGTCCATTCCATGTAAACATAGCCCACACCATTAATTGGTTGAACCACCAGTTAGCACACAGCCTTATTGAATCTTTGGTCCGTGGCACTAGTATCAGCACTTACCAACTGAAATTTGGACTGGTATGAACAGGTCATAGTTTTTCAGTCGTCTAGGGTCCAACCCATCTGGTCATACGTCCAACAGAGCCCCTGCAGTCGAGATCACGCTGTTGGTTTAGGGACTCGTGGTCGTCTGCTGCTGTAGCCCATTAACGCCAGATTTGACTGCAATGTCCTACCGGATACGTTCATCGTACGACTTACATTGACTTTTGCTGTTATTTCATGCACTGACGCTTGTCTGTTAGGACCGACAACTCTACAAGACGTCGCTGCTCTCGGTCGTTAAGTGAAGGCAGTCGGCCACAGGGTTGTCCGTTGTGAGAGGTAATGGCTGAAATTTGATATTGTCGGCGCACTCTTGACACTGTGAATCTCGGAATACCGAATTCCCTAACAATGTCCGCAACGGACTGTTCCATGCGTCTAGCTCTAACTTCCGTGTTCAGATTCTGTTAATTCATGTCGTGCGGCCATAATAACTTCGGAAAACTTTTCACATCAATTATCTGAGTATAAATGATAGCTCCACCAACGCCATTTTATACGTTGTGTAAATGAACCATGGACCTTGCCGTTGGTGGGGAGGCTTGCGTGCCTCAACGATACGGATAGCCGTACCGTAGGTGTAACCACAACGGAGGGATATAGGATGAGAGGCCAGACAAACGTGTGGTTCCTGAAAAGGTGCAGCAGCCTTTTCACTAGTTACAGGGGCAACAGTCTGGATGGGTGACTGATCTGGCTCTGTAACACTAACCAAAACGGCCTTACTCTTTTGGTACTGCAAACGGCTGAAAGCAAGGGGAAACTACAGCCGTAATTCTTCCCGAGGGCATGCAGCTTTACTGTATGATTAAATGATAATGGCTTCCTCCTGGGTAAAATATTCCGGAGGTAAAATAGTCCCCCATTCGGATCTCCGGACGCGGACTTCTCAAGAGGACATCGTTATCAGGAGAAAGAAAACTGGCATTCTACCGATCGGAGCGTGGACTGTCAAATCCCTTAATCGGACAGGTAGGTTAGAAACTTTAAAAAGGGAAATGGATAGGTTAAAGTTATATATAGTGTGAATTAGTAAAGTTTCGTGGCAGCAGGATCACGACATTTGGTGAGGTGAATACAGGGTTATAAATACAAAATCAAATAGAGGTAATGCAGGAGTAGGTTTAATAATGAGTAAAAAATTGGGAATGCGGGTAAGCTACTACAAACAGCATAGTGAACGCATTACTGTGGCCAAGATAGACACGAAGCCCACACCTACTACAGTAGTACAAGTTTATATGCCAACTAGCTCTGCAGATGATGAGGAAGTTGATGAAATGTATGATGAGATAAAAGAAATTATTCAGGTAGTGAAGGGAGATGAAAGTTTAATAGTCGTGGGTGACTGGATTTCGAAAGTAGGAAAAGGAAGAGAAGGAAACGTAGTAGGTGAATATGGATTGGGGGAGAGAAATGAAAGAGGAAGCCGCCTGGTAGAATTATGCACAGAGCATAATTTAATCATAGCTAACACTTGGTTCAAGAATCATGAAGGAGGGTTGTATACATGGAAGAACCCTGGAGATACTAAAAGGTTTCAGATGGATTATATAATGGTAAAACGGAGATTTAGGAACCAGATTTTAAATTGTGCGACATTTCCAGGGGGAGGAGTGGACTCTGACCACAATCTATTGGTTATTTACTGTAGATTAAAACTGAAGAAACTGCAAAAAGGTGGGAATTTAAGGAGATGGGACCTGGATAAACTGAAAGAACCAGAGGTTGTACAGAGTTTCAGGGAGAGCATAAGGGAACAGTTAACAAGAATGGGGGAAAGAAATACAGTTGAAGAAGAATGGGTAGCTTTGAGGAATGAAATAGTGAAGGCAGCAGAGGATCAAGTAGGTAAAAAGACGAGGGCTAGTAGGAATCCTTGGGTAACAGAAGAGATACTGAATTTAATTGATGAAAGGAGAAAATTCAAAAATGCAGCAAGTGAAACTGGCAAAAATAATACAAACGTCTCAAAAATGATATCGACAGGAAGTGCAAAATGGCTAAGCAGGGATGGCTAGAGGACAAATGTAAGGATGTAGAGGCTTATCTCACGAGGGGGAAGATAGATACTGCCTACAGGAAAATTAAAGGGACCTTTACAGGAAAGAGAATCACTTGCATGACTATCAAGAGCTCAGATGGAAACCTAGTTCAAAGTAAAGAAGGGAAAGCAGAAAAAAAGTGAATGGAGTATATAGTGGGTCTATACAGGGGCGATGTTCTTGAGGACAATATTATGGAAATGGAAGAGGAGGTAGATGAAGATGAAATGGGAGATATGATAATGCGTGAAGAGTTTGACAGAGCACTAAAAGACCTAAGTCCAGACAAGGCACCGGAAGTAGACAACGTTCCATTAGAACTACTGACAGCCTTGGGATAGCCAGTCCTGACAAAACACTACCATCTGGTGAGCAAGATGTATGAGACAGGCGAAATTCCCTCAGACTTCAAGAAGAATATAATAGTTCCAATCCCAAATGAAGCAGGTGTTGAGAGATGTGAAAATTACCGAACTATCAGTTTAATAAGTCACAGCTGCAAAATACTAATGCGAATTCTTTACAGACTAATGGAAAAACTGGTAGAAGCCAACCTCGGGGAAGATCAGTTTGGATTCCGTAGAAATGTTGGAACATGTGAGGCAATACTGACCCTACGACTTACCTTAGAAGAAAGATTAAGGAGAGGCAAACCTACGCTTCTAGCATTTGTAGACTTAGAGAAAGCTTTTGACAATGTTGACTGGTTGACAGGAATACTCTCTTTCTAATTCTGAAGGTGGCAGGCGTAAAATACAGGGAGCGAAAGGCTATTTACAATTTGTACAGAAACCAGATGGCAGTTATAGGAGTCGAGGGACATGAAATGGAAGCAGTGGTTGGGAAGGGAGAGAGATAGGGTTG
The DNA here is from genome assembly GCF_021461385.2 of Schistocerca piceifrons. NCBI lineage: Eukaryota > Metazoa > Arthropoda > Insecta > Orthoptera > Acrididae > Schistocerca > Schistocerca piceifrons. The sequence continues at coordinate 504,165,320 of NC_060138.1, read as the reverse complement.
TAGCCTCTCCCCGATGCTATTCAGTCCGTATATTGAGCAAGCAGTAAAGGAAACGAAAGAAAAGTTCGGAGTAGGTATTAAAATCCATGGAGAAGAAATAAAAACTTTGAGTTTTCGCCGATGACATTGTAATTCGGTCAGAGACAGCAAAGGACTTGGAAGAGCAGTTGAACGAAATGGACAGTGCCTTGAAACGAGGGTATACGATGAACATCAACAAAAGCAAAACGAGGATAATAGAATGTAGTCGAATTAAGTCGGGTGATGCTGCGGGAATTAGATTAGGAAATAAGACACTTAAAGTAGTAAATAAGTTATGCTATTTGGGGAGCAAAAAACTGATGATGGTCGAAGTAGAGAGGATGTAAAATGTAGTCTGGCAATGGCAAGGAAAGTGTTTTTGAAGAAGAAAAATTTGTTAACATCGAAAATTGATTTAAGTGTTAGGAAGTCGTTTCTGAAAGTATTTGTATGGAGTGTAGCCATGTATGGAAGTGAAACATGGACGATAAATCAGTTAGACAAGAAGAGAATAGAAGCTTTCGAAATGTGGTGCTACAGAAGAATGCTGAAGATTAGATGGGTAGATCATATAACTAATGGTTCAAATGGCTCTGAGCACTATGCGACTTAACTTATGAGGTCATTAGTCGCCTAGTTCTTAGAAATAATTAAACCTAACTAACCTAAGGACATCACACACATCCATCATATTGTCGGCGCAATCTTGACACTGTGAATCTCGGAATACCGAATTCCCTAACAATGTCCGCAACGGACTGTTCCATGCCCGAACCTGCGACCGGTGCGGTCGCTCGGCTCCAGACTGTAGCGCCTAGAACCGCACGGCCACTCCAGCCGGCTTATAACTAATGAGGAGGTATTGAATAGAATTGGGGAGAAGAGGAGTTTGTGGCAGAACTTGAGTAGAAGGGATCGGTTGGTAAGACATGTTATGGGGCATCAAGGGATCACCAATTTAGTACTGGAGGGCAGCGTGGATGGTAAAAATCGTAGAGGGAGACCAAGAGATGAATACACTAAGTAGATTCAGAAGGATGTAGGCTGCAGTAGGTACTGGGAGATGAAGAGGCTTGCACAGGATAGATTAGAATGGAGAGCTGCATCAAACCAGTCTCAGAACTGAAGAGACAACAACAAATGATATTACCACCATCTGGATGTTTACCTCTCTTATGACTTTAGTGACCTCAATGTAAAGAAGCTTTACATATATTGTAGCTCTCCATTGACAACGATGGTCTAGGTACTCGACTTTGGTCTTATAGAGATAACCATCACGGCATGGAAACCACAAAAGACATAATTCATTGTGACTGGATACAGATTACAGCGTCGATCCTCTATAATACTGGGCTAGTCTGTTTAAAACGGTGAACCTCGTTCTGTTTCCCCACACGTCCAACGTACAATACTGTAAAATGTTAGTGCTATGCTATAGATTGATTTCGCAGTGCCGATCGAAGCGCTCACATTACACGTATTATACTCTGATTATTTCAAAATGTGACACTACACACATTGTCAGCTAATATCAGTCCCATGGCGACGATGTTCTGCTTCTATTTAGTGTACCACACATTCCGATTTGTTTGTTTAAATAATTGGGTCACCATCTCTCCATAATGATAAGATATTGAGCTTTCCCGGAGAAGTATTTGACTTCCAGTAAGGCCTCTGCAGTTTATCTGAGGGAGGTTACCTGTCCAGAGATAGTTTCTAAATACCGTCACATAGCCCTAATTAAGCTATTCAAATTTTCTGTAAACTCAAATGGACACCAAAATGGTTTCCTCGACAATGCCAGGGTCAGTTTCCTTCGCCATTCTCTATATAATTATGTCGACGTTGATGGTCTTCCTACTATTGTTTGGTGCGCTTCACCGAGTAATTATAGTTAAGAAAACAATGTGGTATCTGTTGCCTTGACTTTGACATGCAGTTTTAAGCATCTAGACATGGAACTTGCCAGTCCTTTTTTTTATTATTTACTTACATGGTAAGTAAAGTATTCACAAGGGAACGCCGGTTGAACTTGTTCTTAATTGGCAACAATTCGGATGGATGACTTCAAAATTTTATGTCAAACAATGGAATGATATTTGCCCCTATGTCACTGATAGTTGCTAGTAACAATATAACAGAGAGTTACCGTATTTTGTGTGTGTTAACTGTGATCCAAGTCAGTGACCCATACAAGACCTGTAAGGAAAGAAAACACACAAAATTTGAACAGTATTTTACAAACCCATTTTCCCGTGTAGAATTAAATTCAAACGACACACAACAGCCATTGCAAAGGCTCTCTTATTAAAAAGCTGGCCCAAAGAGAACTGAATGACGACAAGAAACCAGGTCCTCCTCTGCCATTTGGCGCCATTCAGACGTACAACGGTTGTCGGGACGTGTGGTAGGGGGGCAGGGGAGGGGGGGCGAGAGTGTGTGCGTCTATAGTGTCAGCATACCACTTTGACAGCCTTTGCCAGCTTTTTGCTTCCCAGACCTGTGGGACAGCACCGCTAATTGAGATTCAAGAGTACCTGTTCAGTTGGAATCACTAAGCTGAACGCACGCATTTCCATTTCTCCTATTATAGAAAAACCCATGTCAGTACCGAGAATCGAACGAGGGTCCTCTGCAGGGCAGCCTGGCACACTAACCAGTCAGCTACAGAGGCGGACCAGCTCTCTTACAGACATGAAATGCATTTATTACTCACTTACTAGTTTAAGAAGCCTGTGCATACAGAGAAATTGAAACAAAGAACACTAAAGTACCTTAATACACGACAGAACCGTAAAAGAGATGAAGAAAGCAAAAATACTCGGACTGTCCACACGAAATGAATTCGAAAGTGCAATTAATATTGCAAAAGCAGTAACACACAGATAGAAGAAAGCAAAGGGATGAGCTTACACTAAACTTCAAGCAACATGACAAGATAAACTAAAGCAACGTAAATGACTTTTTGGGATTTATTAGGATGTCATACATCTATATCTATATATTTTCTCTGCTAGTACATATGCGATGTACGGCCAAGGGTACTTTCTTCTCTAGTTAGTGACTTGAAATCTATTCGCATAGTCCGCAGCTCGCAGTCGTGCGGTAGCGTTCTCGCTTCCCGCGCCCGGGTTCCCGGGTTCGATTCCCGGCGGAGTCAGGGATTTTCTCTGCCTCGTGATGACTGGGTGTTGTGTGATGTCCTTAAGTTAGTTAGGTTTAAGTAGTTCTAAGTTCAAGGGGACTGATGTCCATAGCTGTTAAGTCCCATAGTGCTCAGAGCCATTTGAACCATTTTCTATTCGCATACGGTGCGAGGGAAATGACTCGCAATACGACACAGTACGCTCCCTCATCATCTCCTCGGGATTCCCACGATAGACATACGACTGTGGCAATAGAAATGTCGCAGTTCTTTCTCGCAAACTGGTTCTCAAAAATTCGCTCGAAGTACGTCGCATTCATTAGAAAGATAGCATTTAATATCGGGCAACATGTCTGTTAGACTTTCGTTTGGGCGATAATCACCTCTTACGATCCTGGCAGAGTGCTTCTTAATATTAGTTCGTTGCGTTTTGTCATGCCTATTTGTTAAACGCCCGAACAGCGTGAATACGTCGCTCTGGCTTGTTGTACTCCAGTTACTTTACAAGGACACCAAACCTTCCCAAGAAACCTCCAAAAAATGTCTTACGTCTTTCTCCCCTACTAATGATTCTACATGTTAATACCATTTCATATCACTTGGTAATTTACAACAGCACGAATCCCTCTCAAGAAAACTCCAAAATGCATGTGTTACATATTTCTTGCCTGATACTGATTTTGCAATTTGATTCTATTTCATATCACTTGATAATATTGCTTGGAAATGTTTGAGTTGTATGACGAGCTTCAAATGATTACCACTAACCGTGTAAACGAACGTCATCGAGTAACTCCTATTAGTTATGGACTTTGTCTTGCAATAATATACCTCGCCATTTAAAGAGTGCTACAAGTCATTACATAAAAGGTAAATAATACCCAACGTAGACAACAACATAGTCAACGAAAGATCTGATAGTGCTGCTGACACTATCGAATGAATCGTTTATTGCCTTATTATGGCACACCACATGCTTTTCCCATGTATTTTCGAAGTTAGTTATCCAGTATATTTACTTGTTTCTATTAGTAGAATTACTAGAACCTTATTCGATTCCTTTGCCTATCTGTGAAAATACTGTGAAGGAAAAATGAATAGTGACACCAAAACACAATTAGTGTTGAGTACTGAATATTCGTAAATACATTTGTCTACGTACCATATTTAAGTGTTTAACAATGGAAGATCACACGTTAGTCTAAGTGCGACAAAAGTAATTGCAAATTTCGAACCTTGGTACGTAAATGACAGGTGTAACCGCCAGAGTGTTGAATGGAGCCATGAAAACGAGACTGGATTGCGTTGTACAGGTGCCGGATTGCAGTTGCTGTGATGGAATTCCACGGCTGTTCTACTCTGTTGGTCAATACAGGGACAGTTAATGCTGAAATTGTCATCCGATAATGTTCAATATGTGCTTGGCTGGAGATAGATCTGGTGATCGAGCAGGCCAAAATAACTTGTCGACAGCCTGTAGGCCTTGTTGGGTTGCAACAGTGATACGTGGGCGAGTGTTACCCTGTTGGAAAACACCGCCAGGTATGCTGTTCATGAATGGCAGCGAATCACGACACAGACCTACAAATTTGGGGTTAGGATCCATGGCATAACCACGAAGGTGCTCCTGTCGTAATATGAAATCGCACTGCAGGCCATAACCTCAGGTGTACGTGCAGTGTGTCTAGCACACAGACAAGTCAGTTGCAGGTCCTCACATGGCTTCCTCCTAACCTACACAAGGCCATCACTGGCACGGAAACGGAACCAACTTTCATCAGAAAACGCAACGGACCTCTTCCCTGCCCTCTGATGAGCTCTCTTCTGACGTCACTGAAGTCGCAAATGGCTGTCTTTTGGATTAGTGGAATGACGCTACATCGATGTGGATCGGAGCTGTCCTTCAAGTAACCGATTTATAACAGGTCGTTGTGTCATTGTGGTCCCGACTGCTGGTCACATTGCTGGTGCAGATGCAATACGATGCGACAGAGCCATGCGCAAACGCGATGGCTTTTCCTCTTGGTAGTGCCAAGTGGTCGTCCGGGGTCCGGTTTCCATACGACCATACATTCTCATAACATCGCTGCCAGCAAACATGTAGAGTGGCTACATTCCTGCCAAGCCTTTCTGCAGTATCGCAGAAGGAACACTCAGCTTCTCATAGCCACGACCAAGTTGAAACTCGGTGAGGTAGCGATAATAGCGTCTTTGTCATCGCAGTAATTCTTGACGAAGACCAATTCACCAAGCCCAATCTCAAAGGTACGACCGTTGAGCGTGTAATTAAAGCAAAACTGATTTGTATTCTCATATTGGCGCTACGAGCGCCACTCTGCGCACCAATGGCACGCAATTCGAATGGACATCACGTTTCAAATGTAGAAACACGCTTACCAACTTTCGCTATGTCGCACAACTCTTTCTTGGTGTTCGATTTCTGTTTTGCATCAGTGTCTGATGTATCGTAGTTATTCACGTGATGTAGCCAAAGGGGCTTCAAGACTCGAATCAGGTTGTCGAACAAGACGTGGTGTTCCGGCCAGTATTGCTATACGATCGTAGTCGCTACTACTTTCTACCAGTTGCGTCTGCACACGATGTAATCTTTTCTTCATCGCAGACGATATATTTGTCGTTCTAAGTACTACCAGGAGCTCAGCACTGGACCAAGTTAGTAAGCCCCTCAGTGACTGTAAGCCCCTCAGTGCTGACCCATAATTATCTAAGATGATTGAAGTAACTTTCAACATCGAGTTAATTTGGTGCTTCCAAGATATGTGCCTTATAGAAAGTTGGGGGATCTTATTGATGTAATGGCTTAATGTAACCGATATAAATTTAACCTGAAGGTGCGATTCATTATCACGAAACTAGTTTTATCGTGATTCCACAGTAAACAAGGATTAGCAGCCACAAGTGGGCTCTGTGATTGTGTGGAAGAATTTACCACAATTTCGTTTAAAATAGTTTTTTTCGACTTTGAATAGATTGAGCTGCGGTTACCCACACAGGAAAAATACATGCATTGCAACCAACATTTACCAAAAAAAGTAGAACTTGTGAAACCGTACGGTAAGGAATCTGTCCCATGAAATTCTCTATTCTGCAGTTTAGTGAACAGTGTTACAATGCGTGACATGACAATATGTTACTTGTCTCACCATTTCAACACACAAAACTAAGAGAATAATAGGTGTATATAAAATTGCAAATCGAATTTTGAAAGAATAAATGTTCAAAAACCTTGTATTAAAATTCCCTGAAATTTGAAGTAAGCAAACTGACTGATTAATATCCCGGACACACACACCACATACACAAACACAGACAAACACACACGCACACGCGCGCGCCCGCACACACACACACACACACACACACACACACACACACACACACACACACACACACACAAACACACACACACACACACGAGCCACGAGCGATCGCATGCACCTACGCACAAGCATATGTAACACTGAAGCATAAGAATGAGATTGTCTGACAAAGTTACCATGTGACAACAGAAACTCGCTACAGAAGTGTAATGCAAGGAAAAACAGCTATGCTAAGCACATCATGCTTTACTCTGAGTGACTCTTCCGCTCAGTGCAATGTGGCGACACACTATCACAAAAAAATTTTTCGTAATGACACTGTGCAACGATACAGAGTTACTGAATGACTGAAAAGCGAATATTCAAGAACTGTGCTGTAATCAAAAACTGAATCGTGAAATTCTGTTTCCTTAACAGTTACTACAATCTTTACAAGTGTCACTTATTATAAAAACGATTTTACTCTTCCATGAAATAAATTACTGAAATGATAAAGTAGTGACCAATCGACAGCTCTGAGTGCAAGCCATGTAAGCAGATAATTAACTCTTAATCTCTTCTCGACAATCATACTAACTCACCAGAAACAAAGAAAAATTGTGCTTATAAATTTGCCTTTCTTAAACACAAGTAATATTAAGCTCTAGCAAGCAATGTAACGACAACATTAACCTGATAACTTCATACTTTTCAAACCATTTCATCCAAAGTCCTATTTCCAAAACGGAACATCCTCTGCATTGGCGTCTCTTGTGTACTGCTAGTTATTTCCAGACCTCTCAGTAGCGTCACCAGCACCCGACTCTCTCGCTTTCCTTTCTCTGAAAGCTATACTGGCAACGACAATGCTACTGACTAGGAAAGATCACGTCACTTGTACTCAGAATCTCTATGGTATATTATGTCGACTGCTGAAGACTTCTGTTTGTAAGCCGGCCGAAGTGGCCGTGCGGTTAAAGACGCTGCAGTCTGGAACCGCAAGACCGCTACGGTCGCAGGTTCGAATCCTGCCTAAGGCATGGATGTTTGTGATGTCCTTAGGTTCGTTAGGTTTAACTAGTTCTAAGTTCTAGGGGACTAATGACCTCAGCAGTTGAGTCCCATAGTGCTCAGAGCCATTTTTTTTCTGTTTGTAAAATATCCTATGTACAAATATTAAGTACGAGACTTCGAATAAAAAGAGAGCTCACATCACCATCACTGAACACCAAAGATAACTAGTAGCCTTAAAACTGTTCTAGGGACGTATGGTCTCGAACCTCTTACAGTAAATGACGCCATGATGCTTATCGCCTCTATTGCAGCGTAGCCGCGCGGGATGGCCGCACTGTTTAAGGCGCCATGTCTCGGATTGCGTGGTCCCTCCCGCCCACGGTCCGAGTCCTCCCTCGGACATGGGTGTGTGTTGTTCTTCGCATAAGTTAGTTTAAGTAGTGCGTAAGTCTAGGGGCCGATGACTTCAGCAGTTTGGTCTCTTAAGAATTCACACAAATTTGAAAATTTATTGCAGCGTCAGCCACTTGAGTTTTCCGAGCATGTACATGACGCTTTCGTGCTTGTTATATGAACTTATTACGAAACGCGCTGCTCTTCTTTGGGTCCTCTTCATTTCCTACATGAATTCTGTCTTCTACGGATGACAGACAGATGACCAGCATTCAACTATTGGTGGAACGAGGGTTCTGTAAGCTACCGTCTTTGTGGGTGGACTGCTACATTTGATTTACACTCCCCTCAGAATCTCAGTATGACACCCACCTTACCTGTGATTAGTTTAATGTGGTCGTTTCCCTTTGAATTGCTTCGTGACTGCTCTCATTTATTGCGTTTCAGTCATGCAATCATACAATAATGGATCTATATGCCTGTTTCTGTGCACTCATTTACATTTTTGTTTACGGCGAGACTCAGTTGCCACTCCCTGCACCAAGCGTCAATTCTCTTCATGTCTTCCTTCGTTTCGTTACACATTTCTGGCTATGAAACCGTTCTATTTACATCAGCGCCATCCGCGAAAAGCTCATCCTAATTCTGGTATCATGCACTAGGTGATTTATATGTATTTTGGGGAAAGTAATTCACTAATAATACTCTCTCGGGGCATACCAGGAGTTACTTTGACGTCTGAATATTTATTCCCATGCAGGTGACACACTGTGTTTTCCTTTCTAGAAAATCTTTCATGTTGTCGCACACCTAGTCTGATACTCCCTACGCTCGTGTTTTCTTCATTAGTCGGCAGTGCGGAACTGTATCGAACAGCTTCCGGAAATAAAGTTACACGGCATCAACCTAGTCGCGGGTATCTACTGTTTACTGCATCTCGTGGACGAACAGAGCGACCTGAGTTTCACATGACCGTTGTTTTCGGAACACACGTTCATTCTTACAGAGTAGATATGGGGCCTCCAGAACTGTCATAATAACTGAGCGTAAAACATGTTCCAATAATCTAAACAGATCGATGTAAATGATGTGGCAGTTTGATTTTGTGCGTCGTTTTGACGGGAACGGGAATGCGTTGCACGTTTTCCTAATCGTGTGCAACAGTTCGTTCCTCCATCGATTACGGTGTACTGCTGCTTTGCATTGAAGTGACAGAAGTCGTGGAATGCTTCCTAATACGCATCACACCTCCTTCTTTCTGGCGTAATGCAGCAGCTCGAAGTGGCATCGTCCTCTTTAGAAACATTGAGCCTTGCTGTCTTTACATCCCTCAATATTTGCGAAAGTGAAGGTGCAGGATTTTGTGCATGAACTGCCGCCTCGATTATGTCCCATAAATGTTCAAATGGCTCCAAACATTATGGGACTTAATATCTCGGGTCATCCGTCCCCTAGACTTAGAACTACTTAAACCTAAGTAACCTACGGACATCACACATATCCATGCCCGAGACAGGATTCGAACCTGCGACCGTAGCAGCAGCGCGGTTCCGGACTGAAGCGCCCATAGATGTTCTATGGGCTTCATATCGGACGATCTGGGAGTCAAGACCATACACTCAATTTGTCCAAAACGTGCTGCAAACTAATCGCGAACAACTGTGGCTTTGATGAGGTGGCGCATTGCCACACCTAATAATTGATTGGGAACATGAAGTCAGTCAGTGCAGTAAACTGTCTTCAAGTAGCCAAACATAACCGTTACCAATCAAATTGGACTCGAGGACTCATTACATGCTACGTAAACGCAGCCCTCAGTATTATGGAGACACCACCAGCTTGCACAGTGTCTTGTTAACAACGTGTGCCCATAGCTTCGTGGGGTCTGGCCACATTCGAACCCTACCATCAGCTCTTCCCAACTGAAATCAGAACTCATCGGACTAGTTCATGATTTTCCAATCGCCTAGGATCCTACCCGTACGATCACGAGCTCATGAAAGACGCTATAGGCAATGTAGTGCTGTTAGCAAAGGTCGTCCGCTGGGACAGTACGTTAACGTAACATTTCACCACGGTGTTATAACAAATACGTTTTTCGTAGTCTGACGTTGATTTCTTTGGCTATTTCACACAGTGGTGCTTGTCTGTTTGCACTGACAACACTACGCAAAGGCCGCTGTTCTGTTGTTAAGTAAAGGCCGTCGGTCTAAGCGTTGTCCACAGTGAGAGGTAATGCCTGATATTTGGCATTCTCGGTACACTCGTGATACTAGGAATCGCGCAGTATCATTTCCCTAACGATTTTCGAAACGGAATGTCCCATGCGTCCAGCTGTGTCTACCATTCCGTGCTCAATGTTTCTTAAATTCCGACGTGCGGCCTTAATAACATCGGAAACCTTTTCACTCAAATCATCTGAGTACAGATGACAGCTCCACCAATGCATTCTCTTTTTGTACTTTCTGAACGCGATGCTACCGCCGTCTGTATATGTACTAATCGCTATCCCATGACTTGTGTCACCTTAGTGTAAGACGATCTTGTACTTCTGCACCTACTATACGGAATGTTTTTGGTGTCCTGTCAAGTGGCTTTCGTTGGGTCATTTCAGCTGTTCTTCTGTACCCCGGTCAGTAATTCGGATATATGTAATTCTGATGTTTGTTCAAGGGTTCAAGGAGGAACAAGAGTGAAATCGGCGTCATTGGAACATTTTCAGAAAATGTCGTATCGTATGTCTGCCCCGTCTGTACCATCCTCGTTTCCAATGCCATTATGATCAGAACGTGATTGTGCAGAGAGCTTCGATAAGACCAAAACTTCTTAGGAATTTTTTTCGCCAGCCGCTGTGGCCGAGCGGTTCTAGGCGCTTCAGTCCGGAACCGCGCTGCTGCTACGGTCGAGGGTCGAATCCTGCCTCGGGCATGGATGTTTGTGATGTCCTTAGGGTAGTTACGTTTAAGTAGTTCTAGGGGACTGATGACCTCAGATGTTAAGTCCCATAGTGCTCAGAGCCATTTTTTAAAATTTCTTACATGATGACTAAACTTGATTAGCTTTTATCCGTTTGTAGCGAGGAGGTCTGACACATTTCTTTTTCCTGTCGGTTCTGGAGTAGTTACGCGTGGCAGTTGTGTGATAATGCTCTTAGTATTACTTAGTCCATGCCTTCGCTAACGTAGAAGTAATTTTCGCAGTCGATATCAGACACGTTAAAGACACCCTTATTATTACTTTACGTTCAGTTTATTTCAGTGCTATCCGGCTTAGGCTGTGTTCAAACGACCCTGCGGCGTCTGTATCTGAATCTGGCTACCGCAGAAACTACAAATAAATTATCAAAGTCTGCCTATGCCAGTTACTTTAGCCCATGTGTAATTGCAGTCGATTTATTTAGCTAGTCCTAGACCTACAATAAGTATGAAGAAGTATGTAGTTAATATGAAGTAAAGTAATTTTTTTGCTATGAACATCGACCCCAAAGGGAAATAGCTTTCTGATGTTGTCATAAAGTATCCTTCACTTCAAACTTCGGTTTCAACCAAGTCATAGCCACCATCAGAATGGGGAAGCAACTTTTTCTATAAGTAACGTGAACTCTGGGACTTGGAACTCTCTGGCAGTTACGAAAAAATATTTCAGTGTTCTCACTACCTATATTTTCTGTACGGTCGGTTTCAATAAAAAGTTTCTCTGATGATTGATTTTACTGATTTTCGCCTGCATGAATAAAAAATACATAACACGCATCTCCCGAGTCGTCCTAATAAGAATGGGAAAGGCGAGACTTATGATGCAAGCACTCCACAGAAAAAGAAAATAGTCGAATAAGTCATAAATGCCAGTAAGTGTTGTAAACAGACCACGAGGAAAAGCCTCGAAAAGCAATTTACATTTTTATTCTACGGGATGGCTATACGAGCAATAGTAATTTCGATCGTACGTTCTTTTTGAAATCGTCCTGCTCACCCATGACTAGAAAATATTTAACACTGTGCGGAGTGTTCCTGCATTTAGGACGCTGTGTGGATGGGGAACAGCGAGTTTACGATCTCCGACGACCACACAGATTCAGGTGTTCCATTTTTCAGATGAGTTACTACTTTATATCTAATGAACCTAGTGACTCTAACTTCAAATGGATGTTAAAATATTTGATACTAAAGGAAACGCTGTATTCATTTATTTATTTTTTCGGTTTTGAAGCACTGAAAGTCCAAACGTTTCTCTTCCATATTCTGTTAATACAGCATGCGCACGGAATAGGCTCTATACAAATAAATGTCATCCTATGATTCCGTGAAGACATTTCATCGTCATATTAGTGCGAATTTGATTCATTTCCGTTGGAGTGTACGAAACCTTGTCAGGAGTCGTAAACTCGAAGTATTGGTCGGTTATACTTCTTGTCGCCGACAAGCATCTTATGAGTCAAAACTTTTCGTGTGTCTGTTAGTCATTAACTACATTAACCCATTTAATTGTCTCACTGTCGAGATAACGTATCTTTAACGAATGTGTTGCTATTACTATTTGTTCTGCCTCTATTCGCTCCACCACGGAAAAAGGTCAGGCTGATGTGTTGTGGTCATGGCCTAGAGGTCAATTTAAACAGAAATCATTAGCACTCTTCCCAGTAAGATATCCAATTCGGGAATTCGAACTTCCTGCCGATACTTACATTACCAGAAGTTGGTGCCACACAGCTCGTAAACATTTCAAAATGTCATGAGTCACTGCCAAGAGCAGCTGATGATAATTTCTATATTACACAGCCAGTTTCGATTCATAAAAATAATTTACAACAGTATACAAGACGATATAAATTAAACAGTGTCAAATGATGTAAAATGCATGTTTCGTCATTGTTGACAAATACATGTATAGATTATATCGACAGTAGCAAAAATTTAGGATAGAATCCTTTCCTTCATGTTACACCAAGATCCAGCTTTCAGGGATACGAGAGGAAGCACTCTACATAATGCCGATTCAGGTCTGCGTAATGTCATCCTTTTATGCTGTTGAAAATATTCATCAAACATAGTGATGGCCTGTGGAGGAACCTGACTCAATAATGTGGAAATCTTTATCAGCAGCTCTTGGCAGTTCTCCGTATAGTGTGTTCCACCACACAGCTAAGTTCGTAAAACAAACGCAAACAAGATATCTTTCTCTCGTAGCTGTCACGGACTCTCGTACAAAACATAATTATTCTCTTTCTTCGATCGGTCAGACCGACAGCTCTTAAGATTTCAATTTGATTTATTGCCTAGAGTTCACTAATGACACTCCAGCTACAAATGTTTAAACTACTCGCTCTTGATTATAAGCTCACTTCCTCATGTTAAAAACCTATTTAAATTCAGTAGACTGTGGTATCTTAGAAAAAATTAACATTTCTTATATCTAAAAAAGTATTATCACTGTTTGCTTGATAAACTCAGTACTCGAGTAGTTATCTGTGATCCGTCAGCAGCTTATAGCAATGTGTAGCGTGAGGCTCTAATATCGAAATTTCTGAAAAGAGTACCTTGTAAGACTTCAGATAGCGTCTCAATCAATATGTTAAGCATCCATGTACACCAAAGTGAAAAGAATAGCAGAGGGCACGTATTCAGTGATGAGTTATAAGCCTTTATTCTTATCCCGTTGTTATTACCGCCAACCTGCCGAATTGAACTGCAGGAAATTCCAGTATGCAGATGACCTTGCTGTTTCATGTCCGGGGAAGACTTTCTGAATGTGAAGAACACATGAAAAACAGATCACTACACTTTGTTAATGTTTTAAAACATGGTGGCTTAGTTGTAATGTTTCTAATACAGGAGTATCTTATTTCCACCTCTTTCATAATCCAGCATCAGCAAATTACCAGCCAGTAGTTTCATCCTCTTCATGTAGCCAAATCAAACGATAAACCAAACTGCCTTTTTGTCACATTAGACAGAAAGCTTACATATCATAAACCCCTTCACATTACATCTGAGAAGGCGTAAATACCAGTAAACCAAGTGAGGATGCTGCCAGGTAGTACACGAGGAGCAAATACACTGTGACCAAACGTATTCGGACACCTGGCTGAAAATGAATTAAAAGTTCGCGGCGCCCTCCATCGATAATGCTGGAATTCAGTATGGTGTTGGCCTACCTTGATGACAGCTTCCACTCTCGAAGGCATACGTTCAATCAGGTGCTGGAAGGTTACTTGGGGAATGGCAGCCCATTCTCAAGGAGTGCTGCACTGAGGAGAGTTATCGATATCAGTCGGTGGGGCCAGGCACGAAGTCGACGTTCCAAAACATCCCAAAGGACTCTGTGCATGTCAGTCCATTACATGGATGTTATTGTCATATTACCACTCCGCCACAGGCCGTGCATTATGAACAGGTGTTCCATTGTGTTAAAAGATGCAATCTCCATCCTCAAATTGCTCTTCAGCAGTGGAAAGCAAGAAGGTGCTTAAAACATCAATGTAGGTCTGTGCTGTGATAGTGCCACGCAAAACAACAACGGGTCAAATCCCTCCATGAAAAACACAACCGCACCATAAAACTACCGCCTCTGAATTTTACCGTTGGCACTAGATCCGACATTCGCCATACCCACACCCTGCCATCCGATCGCCACATTGTGTACCGTTAATTTTCACTTCACTCGACGCTTTTCCACTGTTCAGACATCTAATTTTTACGCTTCTTACACCAAGCGAGGCGTCGTTTGGCATTTACCGGCGTGATGTGTGGCAGATGAGCAGCCCCTCGACCATGATATCCAAGTTTTCTCACCTCCCGCCTAACTGCCATAGTAGTTGCAGTGGATCCTGATGCATTATGGAATTCCTATGTGATGGTCTGTCTGCGGTCTCTGTCAGTTAACAGACGATGTCGGCCTGTACGCTATTGTCCTATACGCGTCCCTTCACGTTTACACTTCACTATCACATCGAAAATAGTAGACCTAGTGATGTTTAGGAGTGTGGAAATCTCGCGTACAGACATCTGACACAAGTGACACCCAATCAGCTGACCACGTTCGAAGTCGGTGACTTCTGCGGAGCGCCTCATTCTGCTCTTTCACTATGTCTAATGACTACTGATGTCCCTGATATGTCGTACATGGCAGTAAGTGGAAGCACAAAGCACCTAATAAGAAAAATGTATGTGTTTTGGGATGTCCGGATTTTTTTGATCACATAGTGTACATCAGTTCTCCGTGGAGCATACCTTGCGTTAGTACACTGTATAGCAGAATTTTACGCACCAACTTGGCTCCGCAACGTTCATATGAAGATACGTTCATCTATGAGAAACATTAGTGGCACAGTCAGATCTACAGCTGAAAGCTCGCTGCCAATACCACTGAACATCTGTCCAGCTCACCTCCTCTGCAACCTTTACCAGCAGGTTTCCAAAAATAGATCGTGAGTAATTACTCCACTGCCTAGAAAAGCCTGAAATCCCGAGTACCATTGTATGATGGAGTCCAAGTGCTCTCCACTGGGTTCCGCCAAGACGCTGAGTGGTAAGCCGTTAAAATCCGACACCACGAGGTTACTGACAACCTGACGTTGAAATTCCATGTCGTCATCATTCTATGATGTGGAATCAACAGATTCTAGACTGGCGAAGGTACGAGGGGCGTTGAATTAGTAATGCAACACTTTTTTCCTCGATCAGTTTCAGTTTAGAAATGTGGAATTTTTTGTGGAACATCAAGGAATATTCCCTCTTCAGCCTCTATAGCTTCATGAGGTTTCCATGGGCGCAGAGCTACACATAACATTCAGAATAGTGTCTCTAACGGAGGTGAGTTCCCAGCAGTGAGCTGTCATTCAGTTTCGTTTCGTGGAAAATCAGAACATCTCAACATTCATAGACGCTTGTAGAATGTCTGCGGAGACCTGACAATGAACAAAAGCCCAATGAGCTGTCTGACGAGGTGTTTGTCATCATGGCAGCAGGATCGTAGAAAGTCACGTGCGGACCGGCCGCGCACAGCTGTTACTCCTGCAATGTTGGAACGTCCGGATGCTCTTATACTTGGATGGATCACAATGAAACACGTTCCTGAACTACTGGACGTCTCTGTTGGCAGTGTTGACACCTAAGAGTAACTCAAAAAATTTCAGTGAACTGTTCTTCCCCACCTACAGTACAGCTCAAATCACACACCTTCGACTTCCATCTGTTTGGCTCCCTGAAGGATGCGTTCCACGGGAGACAGTAAGTGGCGATGGAGACATTATTGACGAGACAAGACGTTGTCTGCGATGTCTACCAGTAAAGTGGCCTCATGGACGGAGACTATTTTAAAAAATTGAGCTTTGTAGCCTAAGGAATTGTAAATAATATGGTGAGATGAAATCTTGAATAAGACCAACCGGCTTACAGAAATAAAAGAATGTGTTGCATTACTTACTAAACGATTACCGTATATGCAAATACAACATGCACAAGTGAGGCTTTTGCGAGAAAGATACAAGTGATAGTGATGATACTCAGTGAGCCACATTCTAACTGAGTGTCCTAATAGAAGTTCCCTGGTGGCATTACAACCCTACCACTACTGTTGTAGAGTAGTATGCATTTACTTACATAGTAGGAAACCATGTGTGTATGTTGTCACTTACAACCCTCTTACGAAAGTTAGTTTAGTTTCCGAAAAAATGTACACCGTGGGAGGATAGTCCTGTTAATAGGAAAAGCTAATCAATACAGTTGTCCTTTTTACAGGATTTGACCGTGTGTCGTGTCTAACGGATAAGTAAAACTATTCAATTCTTTTCCTAAAACCTTATCCAGGGGTTAGAAAGAAACACAGTATGAATAGTACACTACTGGCCATTAAAATTGCTACAGCACGAAGAAGAAGTGCTACAGACACGAAATTTACCGACAGGAGGAAGATGTTGTGATATGCAAATGATTAGCTTTTCACAGCATTCAAACAAGGTTGGCGCCGGAAGCGACACCTACAACCTGCTGACATGAGGAAAGTTTCCAACCGATTTCTCAAACACAAACAGCAGTTGACGAGCGTACCCTGGTGAAACGTTGTTGAAATGCCTCGTGTAAGGAGGAGAATTGCATACCATCACGTTTCCGACTATGATAAAGGTCGGATTGTAGCCTATCGCGATTGCGGTTTATCGTATCGCGACATTGCTGCTCGCGTTGGTCGAGATCCAATGACTGTTAGCAGAATATGGAATCGGTGGGTTCAGGAGGGTAATACGGAACGCCGTGCTTGATCCCAACGGCCTCGTATCACTAACAGTCGAGATGACAGGCATCTTATCCGCATGGCTATAACGGATCGTGCAGCTAAGTCTTGATCCATCAGTCAACAGATGGGGACGTTTTCAAGACAACAACCATCTGCGCGAACAGTTCGATGACGTTTGCAGCAACATGGACTCTCAGCTTGGAGACCATGGCTGCGGTTACCCTTGACGCTGCTTCACAGATGGTGTACTCAACGACGAACCTGGGTGCACGAATGGCAAAACTTCATTTTTTCGGATGAATCCAGTTTCTGTTTACAGCATCATGACGGTCTCATCCGTGGTTGGTGACATCGCACACTGGCGTATCACCTGGCATGATGCTATGGGGTGCTATTGGTTACACGTCTCGGTCATCTCTTGTTCGCATTGACGGCACTTTGAACAGTGGACGTTACATTTCAGATGTGTTACGACCCGTGGCAATACCCTTCATTCGATCCCTGCAAAACCCTACGTTTCAGCAGGATAAAGCACGACCGCATGTTGCAAGCTCTGTACGGGCCTTTCTGGATACAGAAAATGTTCGACTGCTGCCCTGACCAGCATGTTCGCCAGATCTCTCTCCAACTGAAAAACCTCTAGTCAATGGTGGCCGAGCAACTGGCTCGTCACAATACGCCAGTTACTACTCTTGATGAACTGTGGTATCGTGTTGAAGATGCATATGCAGCTGTACTTGTACACACCATCCAAGCTCTGTTTGACTCAATGCCCACGCGTATCAAGGCCGTTATTACGGCCATAGGTCGTTGTTCAGGATACTCATTTCTCAGGATCTATGCACCCAAATTGTCTGAAAATATAATCACATGTCAGTTCTAGTATAATATATTTGTGCAATGAATACCAGTTTATCATCTGCATTTCTCTTTGGTGTACCAATTTTATTGGCCAGTAGTTTAATATATTGAAGCTAGGTCAACGCAGCTACAAATTCATTTAGTGGTTTAGAATATGTACTAACGGTTGACATCCAATCCATGCAGTGAAACAGTGAAGTATGTGGAAAGCGGAAGTATGAAATTTGCCCACTCTCTTGCTACGTTTAAGTAGCTTCTTCAAATAAATATTACATCGCGTAAACTACTCTTGTCCAGACAGTGACGTTTTTGACTTCTACACCCTTATACATTACATTTTTAAAAGAGAAAAAGCCCAAGAGGATCTTAAAGGAAGCTACAAAAATTTGCCTGGGGGACCTTTAGAATAGCACTTTCCATAACCAACAAACTTAAATACTAAAATACTTAGTTTCTAAGGCACACACTTTTTGTACTGAACACTTCATTTCAAGATAACCTCTTTCTTACTAGAATTTACTTTCAAAAGGTATTACTACTTGAACTAACTCTCTATAGTCATTATTAGATTCTAGTAACTTTTCTTCACTCTTACTGAATTTTACGTAAACAAACTTTTACTATAACACTTTGCAATACTTAACAAAACTTTTAAAACAAGAATAGTTTCACTTTGTTTCTCTCTAATGTACTAAAGCGTGGACGTGTTATTATTCTAATAAAAATTTTCATTATCCGTGTCAGTGAAACAACTACGACATGTTTTCTTTAACTATTGCTCAAGGTGAAAATATTTATGCACTCTTTAACTTTATGATGGAAAACTACTATTAGATTCACTCTATTTTTACACTCTTACACTACAGAGATGTAATTTCATTACTACAGGATTTAGTCCCTCACCCAAATATCTCATTATTTACGTAAAAACAATTCAAATGGTGCCTCATTATATTAACTTGGAATTCATAAGTCTGTACAACAGGAAACTAGGATTAATCAAACTCCAGGAAGGAACCCTATATAGGCGTACGATTACGATAAAAATAATAGGTTGAAGCAGTTTCTTTGTAGTTCAAGAATGATTTTTCACTAATAAAACACAGTTTAAATTAATGGTTCACTCTGTAAAAAAGTAAAACACTGAAGGAAATCTCATCTGGTGGCTGTAGATTTGAGTGTGGCGAACAATTACGGTGGCTACACTACCCACAGCACGGCCTGCAAGTATCTTGCTGTATGGGCTCAATGTCTCTTCTTGGTGACTTTCAGCTTTACCTACAGAAGTCCAGCAGCTCGTAGCTATGCCGTAAGCCGTTTTCAGTCTCATCCGAGGCATTTTTGTGCAAATTTGCAGGCAAATCTTCTCCTGCTCCACAAGGGTGTTGCCTCAATCACTGCTGCCTAACCGGCCGGAGTGGCCGAGCGGATCTAAGTGCTACAGTCTGGAACCGCGTGACCGCTACGGTCGCAGGTTCGAATCCTGCCTCGAGCATGGATGTGTGTGATGTCCTTAGGTTAGTTAGGTTTAAATAGTTCTAAGTCCTAGGGGACTGATGACCACAGCAGTTAAGTCCCATAGTGCTCAGAGCCATTTGAACCATTTGAACTGCTTCTTACAGACTGTACGACTTATTTCCCGCACGTGCTCTAGGTAGTGCCCCAATTCACCCTTGCCACGTTTTCCACTCCTCAGACCCACATTCGTTTCAAACAAAAGTACACTGCCTTTTACATAACACTTATTTCTTACATTGTTCCTAAGGGTGACCATTACTTACGACTGTCAAATTTACATCAACATGAACAGTTTATAAATACAAATATTTTTAAATACAAAATGTCATCAGAAAATTATTGAACGTAATAAACTAACTACATAGTATTTTACATATATTACATACAATGCAAATAACTTCAACCTCCAGTGTAGCACACTTTACATATACAGGGAATATAGTACCAATATGCTACAATTTTAAAGCAAAATATTATTAAAAATTTAGATGAACCATGAACAATTATTTTTATAGCGTCAAAAAGTACATTCGTTTGAGTCTTTCGACTTTCTCGTATAGTGTGGGCCGTTTAATTTTTATACATGTGATAGTTGCAAATGTATATTTTTTGTCTGAAGGTGTATTTGATTTGTTGTTCTAATTGATACATTCTGTGACAATAACTGTGCTAACATAAAGTGCCCAAACATCTTTGTGTTATCGCTTGCTGCTATAGAATCCGTGAAAAAATTTGATCTTTTTATCTCATAAGGATGGAAATGAAATTTATAGGCATGCTATTGCCTGTTTATTCATCATTTCGAATTTCAAGATAATGACGTTTCCATTTTTATTGGTCTCTGATCTGCAGGAAAGTAAGTGTCTTGTAGACAACAATGATAATCAGGTGTATCCGACTTACTCTGACGCTTTATTCGAAAGTAATTCTGTCAAACGTCAGCTACGCGAATATAAAGTGAACTTTACCCAAAAATTTCTGGTTGAGTTGTCAATACGAACGTTTCCTGTAATCTTCCTTAATCTGCAGCAAAGGATCTAAGTTCCATATAACAGAAAATACTGAATTTTTGTGATAACTGAATACTAAAAGTAGGTTAAAATGGAATGCCCTACCTGCTTAAACCAATCGTGTGAATTTTCTGTTCTAAATGACTGTACGAAAGTATTGACTGATAGATCCCGTCTGGTGTTTTTCGACCACTAGATGTTACAGCTTCTACTTGACTTCCTTTGTGTTGAAGATGAGACGAAACTGATCAGGACAACAGAAACACCAGGTCCTCGAGCGAAGAACAACTCCGATCCGGCCGGAAATCGAATTCGGTACCAACTTGTCTATGGGCAGCAAAGTTAACCACTGCGTCATCCTCTATTTAACAGAGATTGAAGAAGGTTACGTAGAGCCTTCAGAATGTAGGTTACACATGTCTTTCCACTCTACGCGTTCCAGGATTGCTGCAGAAACGTTGTCGCGAGTGAAATATGGAAGAATACTTCAGTATTCAGTGAACTCAGTATTCAGTGAACTGTGGATGAAGCCCGACCAACAGGCATTATATGCATTGTTCAAAATGATAGTTCTTTGAGAATGGCTTCTTTCTAGATAAAATACAGATCTGCCAATAAAATTTCAAAGGACGACTGATAGCTGAAATCTATTATTTACAAATGAGTAACTTACTAACTGAATTCCCA
This sequence comes from Schistocerca piceifrons, assembly GCF_021461385.2. Classification (NCBI taxonomy): domain Eukaryota; kingdom Metazoa; phylum Arthropoda; class Insecta; order Orthoptera; family Acrididae; genus Schistocerca; species Schistocerca piceifrons. Next base: position 504,144,117 of record NC_060138.1, on the reverse strand, counting down.
TTGTGTGTGTTCCGTCTGCAGAACGTCATATGTATTTTCCAATGCACTGCTGCGTCGCCACTAATTGTCAACTGGGAAAACATCCCCAGAAATAAACTGCAATTGACTGATAATAACACATTTCTTGAATATTGATCTCTCTGTTGATACGGTACTGAATTTCCAAGTTATGTTGAATGTATGACGGAAACAGAATTGTTTGCCAGACTGCGAACGAGTGTTGGACATAAGGTGACTCATTCATACGCAGACATTTGATGAAACGTACGAAATATCTGAATGAGAGTGTCTACAGTAGCTCAGAAACGAGTTTTCAGTGACAAATCAAGGGACATTCTCTGTCACAGTATGAATGAATTTTAGGAAGGGGCAGCAGTTCTTGTATCCATAGGTAATTTGAGAATGCCTGGTATGGCATAAATTTTGATGAACATGAAATGATAACATTGTTCTGTAGTGTATGGAATGTGTCGTGACGCAGGGGCAATGGCCTGATTCAACACAACAGGCGAGAGAGAATTGCTTAGCACGCGGGTTTGTGCTAGACGGAGACTTTCATAGAGTGCAAGACAGAGGTATAGCGTCAGCTATACTGCATTTCACAACTCCGCGTAAGTCTGTCGCAACAACACGTAACTCTGTCGCAAGAACACCTAAGGGGCGAGTACGACAGATGAATCAGCAGTATAAGTGGAACGAATGCAGTCACTACAAACGAGCATGACGTCAGGACTTCGCTCGTGCTTCCTTTAAATACGCCAGCTTTAATGGCAACAAGGGACTCGCACTCGCAGTCAGACTTACAGTTAGATGTGTACTTGGTCGCTGCGTAGCGCTCAGCTTGGTAATCGACATGTTAATCTTTATTAAGATGTTGCAGTAAGGGCGGCCCAGCCAGAAGCAGACGTGAGGGGACAGTACCAGCTCTGGTTCTCTCTGCTTCCGCTGTCAATCATCAACCCAGGATTAGCAGACATCGCGGCAGACTCGCTCGCCGCCAATGCTGACCACATCAGTGAGTCGTCGTCGAGATCGTGGGGGGCCTAGGCCCTGTGCCTCCGCCGTCACAACCGGGTGAGCCGACGACGCTGGGAGACTGCAGCCCGTTCCGTCCGTCCACCATGGACGAGCCACCAGGAGGAGCAGGGAAGAAGATGCGGTGGGATGGAGTACACTCCGCACTACGAGAACGCTTCTCGTGCCGACAGCGCCGGGACTCCAAACCGGAGCCATCCACGCGCAGCGGCCTGCTGTCCGCAGCCGAGCCGGCCGCCAGCCGGGCGCCGCCAGCCAAGCGCGGCCGAAGTAAGGACATTCCTCCGCTACGTCACAGCACGCGGCGCTGCGCTAGCAGCACTACGCGGCCCGGAGCTGGTGTCATCGCTACGAGTCAACGAGGACTCGGGGAAGGTCGTTGATATCACCAAGCCACATTGTACTCGGCAGGGATAAAGATGTTACGAGATAATAATGATTCTTTGGCGTTTCTGACGCTTCTACAGCCGTTTCCTAGCATCCTGATAACTGGAGAGGTCACCGCTCGGCCATCCAGTTCACCGTAGGCGACCGGGACCACCGGGGTGCCTACAGTTCTATCAATCAATTGTTCATTATTATTATTATTATTATTATTAGTCGTAAAGCTCCCAACATGGAAGACGCTAAGTAAAGATGGTTCACTTCTGGGGCTTCTTATTCTTCTTGTTTGCCCACCAGGTCTTCATTCTTTGCGAGAATTCAGCTTTTCTTTCTTCGCTCCATTTTGTTCCAGTTCTCGGCGCTTTTGTCTCTGGTTTGACCTCCCATTTGTCAACTTTAAGTTTGAAATTGTTTCTTTTGTTCATGTCTTCAGTAGTAATGTTGGCTAATTCCAGATCTTTCTTTACATTTTTGATCCATTCTCCTCCATTAACAAGGGATGCTACGTATCTTACTATTTTTTTTGTAAGTCTGTGATCGGGAAGTCTCATTATGTGGCCATAGAATTTTAGACGTCTCTTCCTCATGTCTATCTCCATGTTAGAATATTCTTCAATTTTAGAATTTTTCTGTAATCTATACCCCTCTTTGGTCCATCTTGGTCCCAGAATTTTCCTAATGATTTTCCTTTCCTCTTTCTTCAGGTTTTCCATAGCTGTTTTCCTTGTAAGTGTCAAGGTTTCGCTGGCATATAGCATTATTGGTTTAATTACCGACTTATAATGTTTAATTTTTGTATTTATAGATAGACATTTTTTATTGTAAATGTTTTGGACCAGCCCTAGACCCCTACGAGCTTTTAATATTCTTTCTTGTTGTGAGTATTTTTCAGAAATTATCTCTCCTAAATATTTAAAGTATGGTACCCTCTTAATTTCTCCATATTTGGTTTGTAACTTAGAAATTTCTAGATTTGTTGTTGGGAACACCGTTTTCTCAAAAGATATTTGTAGGCCATCTTTTCCTGCACACTCTTTTAAGGTTTCTATCTGTTTGACTGCCATTTCACTAGAATCTGCCATTATTGCAAGATCGTCTGCGTAGGCTAAGTAGGGGATTTGTAGGTCATCTTTTTTGGTTCCCAGTGATATTGGTTTCCAGTACTTTTCTTTTTTGAGTTCTTTTTCCCATTCTGCCATGACTCTATCCAGAACTAAGTTAAATAACAGAGGTGATAATCCATCACCTTGTCTAACCCCAGTTTTTATCTCAAATGATTTTGAATGTTTCCCCATGAATTTCACTTTGCATTTTGTATTTGTTAATGTCTGCTCTATGATGTTCCGTGTCTTCTTATCCAGTCCTTGTTCTTCAAGAATTTTGAATAGTGTGGGTCTGTGAATTGAATCATATGCCTTTTTAAAGTCGACAAAGACATATACTGTAGGCTTCCTTCGCATTTGTCTCATCCTTGTAATCAATTTCAAGTTTAAAATTTGTTCTGGACATGATCTGTTTGGTCTGAAACCAGCTTGGAAATCTGAGATTTTGGGTTCTAGCAGTTTTTGTGTTCTTTCAAGAAGACAAGCTGATAATATCTTGTATGTGACGGCAAGTAAGGAGATTCCTCTATAGTTGTTCGCATCCCATTTATCCCCTTTTTTATGTAACGGATGTATTAGGGCACATTTCCCATCTTCCGGTATTTCTTCAGTAACCCATATGTTTTGAATAATTTTAACTAGCTCATTTCTTGAGTTAGACCCTAGACTTTTGAGAAATTCGGCTACAATTCCATCTTCTCCTGATGCTTTGTTATTTTTGAGTTTGTTTATGTGTTCGATAATTTCTTCTTCAGTTGGCGGTACAGAGTCTTGCTGTTGCGGGGCTTTAGTGCTGGATATTGGAAGAGCTTCTGTTGGTTCTGGACAGTTTAGTAGCGTTTCAAAATATTTGGCTAATTCTTCACAGTTTTCTTCGTCGCTTAGTGCCAGATTCCCATCTGATTTCCGAAAACAGACATTTTGAGGGATATACCCTTTAATTTGGTTTGCAAAAGTTTTGTAGAATCCATGCGTATTATAATTTTTAAAATCTGCTTCTATTGATTCCAGTTGCTGAGTTACATACTTTCTCTTCTCTTGTCTAATAAGTCTATTTGAAAGTTTCCGTGTTTCTAAAAAGTTTTGAAGAGTTTTCTCATTTTTATTTGAACTGTACTTCGCAAAGGCTTCTGTACGAACTTGAATTGCCTTTTCGCATTCCATATTCCACCATGGATGTTTGTGCTTCTTCTTCAGTGGTATTTGCTCCTTCGCTATTTTTGTGATTTTTTCCTTGAATGTTTCCCAGTTGTTTGCGGGAGAATTTTCCCATTTTTTAATTGTTTCTGATTCTGTTAGTTTTTGTAGGTCAAATTTTGGGATTGCTGGTGGAATTCTTGGTGTTTTCCTTCTTGGGGTGAATTGGACCCGAACTCTTGTGAGATAATGATCTGAGTCAATATTTGCACCTCTCCTAACCTGGATATCTCTGATCTCTTTTTGGAAGTTATATGAGATGGCCACATGGTCAATTTGAAATTCTCCCAATTGGCTTATAGGGGATCTCCAGGTCTTCTGTTTTCTTGGCTTCTTATTGAACGACGTTGAGCTGATTTTCATGTTGAATTGTTGACAAAGTTGGATTAGTCGCATGCCATTTTTGTTGGTCAATTTGTGTGCTGGGTATAGCCCAACCGTCTTCCTGTATTTCTTTTCTCTGCCAATCTGTGCATTGAAATCTCCAAGAAGTATTCTGACATCATTCCTCGGTATCTTTGACATTTCAAGTTCTAATCGTTCCCAAAATTTATCCACATTGTCTAGGTCCTTTCTATTGTCAACGTTGCAGGGTGCGTGAACATTAATTAGGGTGTCATATTTATTCTTGTGTTTCAACCTAACAAACATTAGTCTATTGCTAATAGTTTTTACAGATTTTACAAATTTAACTGAGGATTTTTCGACCATAAAGGCCATACCAAGCATGTTTGCCCCTTTACCAATTTTTCTGTCCATTCCACTTTTGAAAATTCTGAAGCCATTGTAGTCAGTGATTTGATTATCAGGAAATCTGGTCTCTTGTACTGCTAGGATTTGGATTTTCAGCTTCTTTAATTCTTCTGTTAATGTGTATAATTTTCCGGTTTGTATTAGTGTCCGTATGTTTACTGTTCCAATGTAATCTTCATTTTTGGGAAGTTTTCCAGAGTGCTCCGATCCACTCACAAGTCTTGTAGGTCCGGTCTCCCCAGAATCCGATAGACCGGTTGCCACCTTTCTGCTAGGTGGGTGGATTTCACCACCTGGGGTACTTTTGTTATTACATACACGAACCATGATTTAACTTGTAATTGTATTTTGGTCTGACATGTGCCAGTTGGTAGGATCAAGGTTGTGGAGCCTTGAAACACAAATCAGCCGCCACTAACATGTGGAACAGACGCTGTCGGGAAACCGCCACTGACATGTGGAACCGTCGTGCCCTAGTTTGCTAGTTTTGTTCCATCCCGGGTATTTTATTTCCCCGGTACCCACCATATCTGGTGAGCATTCCCCTATCCGTCACCTGGGGAGGCGCCTGGTAGGAGACTAGCAACTCCCCCAGATTATATATTGGATAGATACAATTAACGAAACTGACCGCATCGAAGAGAATTACACCTTTGGACTGACAGGTGTAGTCAATAAAGCAACTCGATTTTTGGACTAATTTTATAATAAAGAAACCTCGATATAGATGATATTATATTTGTTTTAATTTCGTGAACAGGTGGTAACTGCAAGGAAATTCCTCCACATGGCCATGCCGACAGGATATTAGAACCGTGATCATGTTGTTGCAATCGGTACCCTGCAACAGCAAGGGCTACCAATGTGTTCCAAAACTCCGTAAATGACAAAATATGTTTCTGGGCTTCATATCTCAGATTCTATTTGTGATAGGTTTGGCCAAGTGTTTTGGATACTGCTTGGGCTGTAGATCATCTTACTATAATTATCCTAAAGTACAGTTTCAAGTTCTAAATGCCACACACTTCCTCCTGCGTAGACAAATTATGCAAATATGTTGAAACCCAGAAAAAGCATTATTCACTATTTTGCGCCGCTAAATAGCTAACAGCAGCAAAGTGCTCAAATTTTAACGGTATATGCTGTAGGTATTTACATAGAACTGCTGTCTTCCGGTTTTCAAAAACATTTACCCGTTATCGAGAAACAAAACAGAGCCGCAGGTCCCAAGAAAATGGCTGAAGTTTTTACAATTTATTCCTAAGATCCCGATATGGAAAAACCTGCAATATTTTCTTGATACCTTTATCCGTTTCGGAGATAGAGATGTTTGAAATTACTCTACATGTACGTGAAATAAGCACGCCAAATACAGTGTGTGGGGAAATCTAAATAACAAATAAGCGCAGCAGATTCCTCAGATTTTAACGGTGTATTCTACAGGAATTTATTTAAAACTGCCATCTTCCCGTTTTCAAACACGTTCGCTCATTATCGAGAAACTACCCAAAACATGTTTTCGATAACAAATCTGACTTCTGGATTACAAAACGGCCTTGCACAGAAAATGGTTGTAATTTTTGCTGTACATTCCTATAGTCAGGATCTTGAAAAACCTTAAAAACTTTCTTCGTATCTTTCTCCGTTTCTGAGACGCGGAGGTTCGCAGTTACAGTACTTGGGTGCATAAATTATACACGTAAAATATGATCTGATGCGAAAAAGTAATTTATAAAGTGACATAGCACTCTTGTTAGAAAGATTCTAGGAGCCCCAAGTTTAGTACTGAAACAGATGAAAGCAGTCTGTGCACGTAAAATGGGGTATGATGTATAAAACTATTAGTTTTGAGTTATCTCAGTTTTATTTAAGTAAGATATCGAAAAGTTACATACCCATAAAATTATTTACATACGCGTCACATGTCCTGGGTAGCAGAGGAAGGAAGGAAACCAGCGAAAAAACGCTCCTATCTGACCGCAGAGAAGATGATGTGCTCCTCTTTTATTAAAATACTCTCACTGAAATGTGGGGTACCAGCTGCCTCATTCTACCTTCCCTAGCAACATTAAAAATGTTCCCTACTAATTATTGCGTGCTAAGATATTCGCGCTATTTTAAGCTGAGACGGAAAGAGACAGTGGCAGTAGCAAAGAGATGGAAAAGAAATAAGTACTGGAAAGTAGCAGACAGTGGTTGTAGTGTAGAATGAGCGAAGGAGACAGTGACAGTGTGAGAGAAACAGAGAGACACAGTGGCAATGAGACACAGTGACAGAACAGTGCTAGTAAAAGAGTGACGGACATGGTACCAATCTGAGAGGAATAAAGAGGAGGAGAAATTGGAAGTGTGTGATAGCCAGTGATAATGAAAGAGCGTGAATGACAAAGAAAACGAGAAAGAGAGTTAGTGGAAATGAGAAGTGACAGCAGCAGTGGGATGGAATGAATGAGACTGTATCAAGACGAGACAACAAGAGAGAGACATTGTCAGTGATAGGAGACAGTAGCAGTAGGACACATCGAAGGACACTATAACTGTAAAACAGAGACAGTAACAGTTAGAGAGGCACAAAGAGTCAATGACAAATAGTTGCACCAAATAAGCGAGTATCAATGGGCAAGTGGGAGTGGATAGGTATGAGTGACCTACAGCGATGGAGTAGTGAGTGTGAGCGAGTTTTAATTTGGAAGTGAGAGGTGAGCTACATGTTAAAAAGTGTTCAACTATGTTCGCATGGCAAATTTTTCGGAAGTGTCCTTAAAGGTGCTGAGGAAGGTGCAATGAGGCAGCTGGCATACCTCTTATCAGTCAGAGTATTTTAATTAAACAAGAGCATATTCGTATTTTTGTGCTCTTATAGAAGCATTTTTCACTGGTGCATAAATTACTGATTAATTATGCTTCCAGACGAAACTGGTAGCAATGAAATTTGGTTACGATAATGCTCGTTTCTAGACTCACAGAAATAATGGGTTACCTTAAGCAGGTCTTAACCTGTTTTATGGTAATACATAGCTGTGTAATCCTTCATATGAGATTGCATTTTCCTGGATGTGAAATTAGCAAAGGTTCAGTTCCGAACACTCGCTTCGCAAATCGGCGCTTTGTTAAACGGAAAGGTTGATAAGATTAGGCTGTAGTTTAATATAAGGCAGCTTATTGTCCTGTATATCACGTACGTCGTAATAAGCCGCTGAAAAGGCGTCGCCTTAATATACTATAACAAACAATATTGGCTGATGGAGTAATAATTAAAAACTGTTAAGCTCTCCGTTTATTTTTCTAATTTGGTTCCTCTTTGGCTCTGAGCGCTATGGGACTTAACATCTGTGGTCATCAGTCCCCTAGAACGTAGAACTACTTAAACCTATCTAACCTAAGGACATCACACACATCCATGCCCGAGGCAGGATTCGAACCTGGGACCGTAGCAGTCGCGCGGTTCCTGACTGAGCGCCTGAACCGCTAGACCACCGCGGCCGGCGGTTCCTCTATCTTCCGTTTGCCCAGAAAGAAATAAAGACAGTATTTGTCTTGATACTTTCAACTCGCACATTAGGAAGAATCCATCATTTCACTTGGCTTTCACTTACTTCTAGCTAGGGAGGGGAAATATCTCAAATAGGTAAGAACTTGAACAGAAACGTTATCTGAAACACAAGCAACGATGCTAGTATTCGCCTCCAGGAATTTGGAGAATAATAGGAAAGAGGTACACCGGTAGTGACGGAAGAGATTTGTGTCTGTGGGGTCCGTCATTTTTTCCACAACATCCTCGCAAATGGCGTGAAGGCGAAGTACCCTCTGTAGCCTTATAATGCTGTAGCATTCCTGTCCTTATTTCTAACTATATTTCTAACTGCTGTAGGGTCATCAAACTCCCACATTTTGGAGATGCATTCCAAAATACAATTTAATATTTACATCAATATCTAGCGATTCGCCATGGAGTATGTGGTGAAATGTAATATGTATTGCACCATATGTATGTTTTCTTCTGGTTTCATTACACGCGTAGTTCGTGGGAAGAACGACTGTACGTATGCCTGTGTACCAACTGGCATTTGCCCAGTTATATCTGTGCAATGTCGATGGGATAGATTCGTATGGAGCAGACGAATATTTCTAAATTCTGTCCTGAACGACTGTTCAAGTTTTCTGAGTTGCTGCTTACAAGTGAATATTTTCCGATTAACAATTTTACTGTTTCTGTTACATTTCCCCGTCAGTCGAAGAACTGTATCATAATTTGCGTATCCTGTCTATGTATAATGTCAATGTCTCCAATTAGGCCGACCTGACATTGATTCTATACACTTGAGTCATATTCCAGGAGGGGTGGTATATACGTGTTGTATGCAATCTCTTTTTTGGCACTTCGTTTGCTTTACCTGTCGTTCAACTTCACGTCAATGTACCGCTACTCCCAAATATTTGTATGGTATTTACCTGGCACAAGGCAAGAGCTTGGTGAAGTAGAAATGAAATTAGAAGCCTCTTTAAACGCCATGTCTGATAACGAGAGTACTCCCTCAGACCAAACCCCTTACTGACACAAGTTAGAATTCTCTGTTTTACTCTGAACAGGCAAACAGAAAACTGAATGTCACCTGAAATGGCAGCAATCTGAAACACACAGGAAAAGAAACATCTTTGCAAATCTGGAAATTTGTGGTAAGTTCTTATGGGACCAAACTGCTGAGATCAGCGGTCCCTAGGCTTACACACTACTTAATCTAACCTAAACTAACTTACGCTAAGGACAACATACACCGAGGCTCGAGGGAGGACTCGAACCTTCGAGGGGGGGGAACATCCCTGATTGTCGGACTGGACTGATCACTAGCATACGAATATCAATGTGAGAAAATGAGCAAAAGATTGTTGTCAGCAACATCATCTTGAGGGAACTAGAAAATAATACATGGAGAGCCAAACCAAGCATATTAAGAATAGCTGCCCAAGATTTCTGCTTTGCCATGGTGGTGTATACATTCCCTGCGTGGACAATATCCGCGTATGCCAAAGAAGTTAATACAATCATAAATGACACATGCAGACAAATAACAAGATGAATGAAACACAAGCACTCGCGAAGCTGTATAAAGCCACTGGATTCTCAGATAACGAATTGTGAAGAACTGTACATGAGCACAAGGAAAAATTTAAAAACACTTTCGACGAACGCCACCACCTAGACGGTGGTACATGCGAGTGTGGTAGACTTGGATGCCGCAAGGTGGGATCTGTTTATAGATACGTGACAAGTCCACTTTACGGAATGTGATGGAGGAGTGAAGGAAATGTGTGAACTTCATGATCTGGTACAAGAGAGGGATGGCAGAAGATAGGCTGATTTTGAAAATGCTGCGGAGTGCATGTCAAAAATGGTTCAAATGGCTCTGAGCACTATGGGACTCAACTGCTGTGGTCATTAGTCCCCTAGAACTTAGAACTACTTAAACCTAACTAACCTAAGGACATCACACACATCCATGTCCGAGGCAGGATTCGAACCTGCGACCGTAGCAGTCGCACGGTTCCGGGCTGTGCGCCTAGAACCGCGAGACCACCGCGGCCGGCGGAGTGCATGTCGGTTGACGATATGGAAGGAGTGACATATCTTGGTATCACGGAAATTTCATACTACGAGGACGTAGGTAAGGGTGGGCCGAATGAGGGTTTTATATGTATTGATGATGGTCGTGGGATATAATCCTCGTGTTTAGCCTCTTAGTATTTTTAATCTATTTTGTGCTATTTTAATGTTTCACTTACATAGTTTGGTGATTTATGGCTACTACTGGGTTGGTGCACAAGTTCGTAGTGTTTTGGCATAATTTTAATAAACACAACAGATAAACATAACAGACACTTTAGTCATGAATATTATATTTTCCTTCAATATTTACAACAGTCTTCCATCGAGAGGGCAACTTTTATATTCCGCGACTGTTGAAATCATGTGGTATTGAGGCGAAGAACTGGTCGAATCATGTTCGGAAGTTATTTTTATCCGGAAAGAAAGTTCCTTGAAAGTTGTTCGATACAGAGCGGAAAAGGTGGAAACCCGAGTGCGCAAGATCAGGTGAATAAGGTGTGTGTGGAATGACTCCGTAGCTTCACACCTGTACAATGCTTTTGGTCAGTCTAGCAGAATGCGGGCTGACACTATCCAGAGCAACATCACACCACGCATGTTCTTGTAACGCGTCTCAAACACGTCTCGGTTGTTGACATAAACGTCATCAGCGATGGTTACACCTGGGGGAGGAAATTCGTAGCACACCTCACCGTCTCTGTTCCACCATATACCTTTTGAAGATGCGCTTAGGGCTTTGTACGAGGAGTTGTTTGGGTTCAAAAATTCCTTCCTTTTCCTGTTTTCTTTCTCTGCGTCATCGGTGCGACTCGTGTGATGCGGGCTGCAACGAGTTCCTTTCCTGTGCCAAACTCTTCATTTCAGAGTAGCACTTGCAACCTATGTCCTCAATTATTTGCTGGGTGTATTCCAGTCTTTGTCTTCCTCTATAGTTTTTACCCTGTACACTTCCCTGCAGTAAGACAGCCCCTCAGTAACAGATATCCTACCATCCTGTCTCTTCCTCTTGTCAGTATTTTCCATATTTTCCTGTTCTTGTCATACCTTACCTTATGAGTCCACCTAAATTTCAATGTTCTTGTGGACCACTGAATGGGGAACTAGTCCGGAATCCGTTGCCAATGGACAGATCATCTCAAAACCTTTCAACTGCAGACCGTATGTCCTGTGGATACACATCATGTGTCTTTAGTGCAGTAGATTCTATTGCCTTCTGCATCTTCAAGTAGTTGATAATGGCTGTTTTTCAGCCTTTAGGGACAGTTTCCCGTCTGAAGGGCAGGAGAGTGCCTTGAACCTCTGTCCGCTACTCAGCCATCTTTGACAAAGCAGTTGGCTGAATGAGGGTGACGTCTTTTCACTTCACTGCTGATGATTTTTATTCAAAACTTAAGATGTGGCGGGGTCCGAAAAGACCAAGGACGTTTTGGCTACTAATCAAAGACGCTACCCATTTTTGTTTTTTATCCCTAGATCACGGGTGTTACATACTTTGGCTTCTTTTAGCATAAAGACACAATTTGTCATCACCAGTGATGATACAGGGTGGGAACGATCGGTTTTGTTCACCGGCCAATTAATGATGAGCAAACAGAGATGTACATATTGCCATCCGCTTATTTTGTTATTTTGAATTAGAGCTTGCGGAATTCATAGATCTGAATTTTGAACCTTCCTCAATGAGAAGGAATGTCGCACGATTGTGCAATGATTACAGTACATCACATTTGCCATTTCACGAGTACACTCAAATGTATCATCGTGTCGTGGAATAAGGCGTTTAAACTATCTAAATCAAGCCCCGAAGGTCCTCCTGAACGCGGAGAGTCACTGATGCCAAAATGATCCTGCTTAAAACAAGGATACCATTTTCTTCTTGTATTCTGTCCAGTGGCATTATCCACGTACTCCACTGCAGTCAGTCCTCTACTGAACTCAAACAGAAGATAATGTCCGAAATGTTCCGATTTCTCCATTTGGCACTCTATTTTCTGGAATCCATAGTTCCACTCGCAGTCTCGAAATGACCACATGAGAATATGTGAACTCAAATAGCGTCAGTGAACTCCAAATACATATGGCAATCGATAAATAAACCCTTAGTAACGGGAATATCAACATACAAAAGAAAATCGCTACGAACTTTGGCACCAAGCTAATACTGGGAAGGAAAATAGCCTTGCCACAGTGGTAAAACGGGTTCCCGTCAGATCCGGGCTGGGCTAGCACTTGGATGGGTGACCATCCGATCTGCAGAGCGCTGTTGGCAAGCGGGTTGCACTCAGCCCTTGTTAGACAAACTGAGGAGCTCCTTGATTGAGAAGTAGCGGCTCCGGTCTCGTAAACTGACATACGGCCGGGACAGCAGTGTGCTTGTAACACCATAACTCTAATGCTCTACTGATTTATTTTACTTTTGTTTTATTTAATGTTAAATCGTTGAGCTTCTGTAAATGTGTTTGTTTGAATCGATAATGGATTGTTATATGCTGACCACATGCCCCTCCATATCCGCATCTAGTGACACCTGAGGGCTGAGGATGACACGGCTGCCGATCGGTACCGTTGGACTTTCCAAGGCCTGTTCGGATGGAGTTTAATATCTGGAAAGAAAAATCCGGACAAATACGCCTCGTAATGGTAGGTATGCAAATAGAACGAGTTGTTAGAGCGAATGCTACTGTACTTGTGGTGTGTCAATCTAGCCCTGTCAGAATCAGCAGCAAGAGGCGCCGCGGAGAGATAGTCGCCTGCTGACGTCACACGGTCTGGCCGGCTGGCGGATGATGGACAGCTGCTTCGCGGCCTGCAGCCACAGTTGCTGCCGGCAATGGACCTCAGGGCGGTGGTGGCGGCGGTGGTGGCCGCGCTGCTGATCACCGTCTCTGCGCAGGTTACCTCAGTCATCAGCAAAACTGTTCATAGCCTAGATTATGACTGTCACTGTAACTATTTCAAATCCTGATTTCACACCTCAAAGAAATATTGAGGGATATGATTTAGCAGTTACTTATGGTGAAATCTACTTCTACACCGCGCAAGCTACCGTAGCGTGGTTGCGCACAGTTACTTATGTGTTGCCGTATAGTTATTACTTCATGACTTCCTCGTTCCAGTCGCGACTGCTGCACGGTGTGACTGTTGATAACCACGTGAGCTTGAATATCTCTGATTTCACCTTCATGGTCTTTCCGAGAGATGTATGCAGCAGGAAACAATACGTTGGTCGATTCTTCTAGGAACTCGTGGTTTCAAGATATTAACAGTAAACGACATCGACATGCACAACGTCTCTCTTGTTGCCTCTGCTACCGGAGTCAGATGAGTATCTCGGTCGTGGTTTCACGCTTCTTGTATGAACCAATCACGAAAAGCATCGCTCTTCATTGGATCTCCTCTATCAAGCGTAAGGGGTAAGGGTAAAACTCCAAGTCCGCAGAGAAACATTCGCATGTCGCTCGAACGGAGGTTTTGTAAGCTATTTCTTTCGTTGGTTATCCACACTTCCTCTTTATTCGTCCAACGAACCTAACTGTTCCATCTGGCCTTCCTTTTTATTTTTATGAGTTCGTTCCCTTTTAAATCGCTCCGTAAGCAGACTCCATATCTACTGGATGTGACTGTTCCCAGTCATTAATAGGCGGTTGTATAATCAACCAATAAATAGTTATTCCGCCACTTTCACGCATGCCGATAGATTTTTTTATACTGAAGACAATCCCTCCACAAAGCTGTTTCTATCTGCAGGTTAGACTACAATTTTCTAGATTTTCAACTTCTCTAAGTACAATACAAGCACCTGCGAAGATGCATGCAGTTTCCGACCATATCCGCTTAGTCATTTATATTGTGAACAGTAATACAACTACAACACTGTTACAGAAGCATGCCGAGGTTAAATGGTTTTCCAATAAACGAGTGGATGGTCGTGGCAAGCATACCCAGTCGCGGCCACATCTATGCTCTCCTGAATTATTCGTCGGCTGACAAGTACGTGAATGAAACAGTTGCTTTTGTTAATATTTCCCAGTTGCTACTACCAAACTGTCAAGTCAACGGTCGATACCATTTAACATGTAGGATGAAGACACCTACATAAAGTACATTTACCATTTCGAAATATGAGTATACTTTAACGACGGATCGTGAAATAAATACTGTGATTGCGTCAGTATAATTTGTCACTGTATCATGCTGTCCAATAGCGAACCGTAAGACTTTTCATCAGGGAGCTTACAGTTTACAAAAAACGCATGGTACTTTCATTGCGAAGCCCGGACACCTTGAAATTTTGCATTTTCTTTACCTGAGTTTTGTTTCCTCGGTTGGATAACTATATTAAATCTAACAGAGCATATGGCACTTGGGTCATCACACCAGAAATGAAACGTGCTCTCCTTTGGTTTGTTCTCCTGTTATAATAGCTTTTGTGTTAATTTTCTAAACCACGTAAAAATTATACTCAGATTGCACGATGAACGAGACAAGTAATCGTCAAATCGAAGCATTGGTTCGATGCAACTCCGGATCACCCCCGTCACCCCCTATCGACAAAAAGTAATGCTGTGCATGGTGCAATGTGCAGGTTCAGATAGATCAGACGGCCTCAGATGTATCTAGAACGTCTTTTCGTTAAACTGTGGAAGATAATGTGGCACATTAAGTGTATCTGACGTACGGGGTATGCCATTTCAAATCGGAAGGAAAATGAGAAACTTGATCTCGTTTATTCTGCCTTGTAACTCAAGAAATTTATGTATCGGGTTTTTGGGAACTCCGATTCATTTTCAAGCTGAATGTTTGTTGTTGATGGAAATATACAATAAATTATATAACAACAGCAAATAGAATTTTTTAAATCTTTCACGTCGTGTATCGAGCATAAACATTGTTCTACTAAGATTAACTTTACATGGGATTCAACTTCCTTTTATTACACATTGATTTCAGTTTTAGGTTTCATGGACTTTCTTGTCCGAAACGTGGGAAAAATGATTAAAAAATATTTACACTTGCGCTTTACTTAGGTTCCGGTGGGCTACCGTTTGAGCTCAACATGAGGAAACGCTTCGCAGCTAGTCACGGTCAGTAGCAGAATTCAAGGGTTAACTAGTTGCGCCTGATGCCATATCGTTATTTCCGGAGTCTCAGTTGCTTGTGAATATGACTTTGACAACATTTTTCACTTTGGAAGTGGAATGCACGCGCCGGTCGTAGTGACCGAGCGGTTATAGGCGCTACAGTCTGGAACCGCGCGACCTCTGCGGTCGCCGGTCTAGGGGACTGATGACCACAGCAGTTAAGTCCCATAGTGCTCAGAGCCATTTTTTTGGAATCCACGCATTTGGTGTCAGGGTCCCAGGAACTAGGCGTGCATGTTCCAAGCTAGGACGAAGCACTTGTCATCAACTTCGCACTCCTCCTTCTGAACGTAACAGGATGTTATAATTGTCAGACGCGATGCTGACTACTAATATAGTTCGTAATGTGAGGATATTTGATCTCGTAATAGACGCTTGAGACTTTATTGAGCTGCACGTCTCTTGACAATTTCTCCAACGACATGTCATTGACCCTTTTCCTGAGATGTTGGAAAGATGTGCTATTCTGTAATTACTGCAAAGTCTTGTAGATGATTGAATAAATATGAAAAGTTCTTTCTGAGATTCTTTTCTTGGGATGGAGCACGATCATTAAATTAGAGTATCTTAGCCAAATTTTGAAAATTATCCTCGACGAAATTCATTATGTAGCCCTGAAAAATGTGAACTGTAGTGCACCGTGTTTCGAACAGTCAGACATTGCAACGAACGACGTACAGCTGACAGAACTACCGTCATTGTAGTAGCATAGAGCAGGATGTAGCGTGGCCTGGTTATTGTTACACTGAAAACCGGGACACTCATCCTCAGTGACAAATGAGTAATTTTCTGAAAATTCCATTAAAAAGTCAATTTCTGTAGCTTTCATGTTTCTTTCTTGTATTCTGATAGTGTAACTTTTGTTGTGGCGCTTTAAACGAGTATTTTTACCAACATCTTCAATGTGACGTCAATTAATGTACTTGTGGGTTTCACCACGGTCCATAATAACGTTCCTTCGTCGTAACCCAGTTTTTATAGATTATTCTACCCAACAAAGCAGATCTCAAAACTGACTGAATATATTATTTCAGTCATGAAGTTCTCAGCCACATTTTGTTTTTATTAAAAGCTTTACGTCTTGATGAGTCATACACACACACGCATGCTCACACACACATACACACACACACACACACACACACACACACACACACACACACACACGCACGCACGCGCGCCCGCACAGGATGTGTGCCACGAGAACCCACTAATACACAATGTTGTCAAAGTTACACGCATTTTGAGAAGCTACTGATACGATATTTGTCCTTGAAATTACGGTAGGTTTCCTCCAGATTGCACAGTATTAATTTGTTCCCCTCTTCTTCCAGAAGGACGACCCTCTTTCTTATCAGTGTTCGCAATTATCCCTTATGACACCGAAATAATCTGTTCTGTTACAATAATATGGTTTTGTGTCCAGTTTAATGGAAGCAGGGTGAGGACTTGACTTTTAGAGCAAAATAAAACCTTTTTTTCAGATTTTCTGAAACGTCTTAGTTAGGTTCTTGTGTTTGTAATTCACCTGTGTCTGACTGCTCAAAAGCTTAGCTTCTAATGAGGTTGTAAGTATTCTTGCTTTGACATTTCCACATTTTTCCGTGACAGCCTCTTCTTTTCCCAATGGAGGACCCAGAGTTTTGCAGGCAACACAAGAGTTTTATTTTAATCCTGCAATTTTAGTTTCATTTACCATTTAAGTCGAACTATCCAAAGGATTCTTTTCACTACTGCTTTCACTACACTCACTACTATCATTAACACCAGAATACGGTAAAGGTTTATTAACTCTTTCCACTTCTTACAGCGACAACGAATTTTTATACTTCCTGTGCATCCAGGACTTCTGGCGTTAATTTTCGAAGAGGTTTAACATCTACTGTTTTTTGTTAGGGTTATGCGCAAGGGGTTGAAGCAGTGGTGATTTGTATAATGCCTTTTTCTTTTATTTTATGCAAACAGTGCAGTACTTTTGAATTGTATAAAACACTGTTTGGGGAGAGTTCTTTTATGACAGCATTTAAAGTTTCATCTTGCACGTTATATTATACAGTTAAAATGGAGCTTTCCTTACCTTAAGGTATTAAATTTTCATATAAAATTAACTAAAGGTTATTAAATACCCAAAACTAATAACATTATAACTTCCGTATCACAACTAACATGATGTATTGGCTTCCCATTTGATATCATTCTCTCACAATGAAACATAAATAGCAGTCAATCTAAAACATCCTCGTCGAGATGAATGGATCTTGCATAATAAGGTGAACCATAGCCAGAAACATTATCTGCTGCTTTTATTTATTTTTTAATTTTCATGCAGATTTCCATTGGTGAATACCTCACTAAATGCATACTAATATTGTTTTTAAGTAAAGTGCTGAACAATATGATATACTTTATTTCATCAACAAAATCTTCAACTATAAAAAGTCATGTTCATTTTGAATTTTATTTGAAAATTTTACTTTGAATCTCTTGATTTTGTTGAATCACGGTTACTCTGATCCTTAAAAAGTCGCAAAGAACTTGTTTATCACAGTTGCAATTTTGTAAGAGATTTAACGATACGTGTAGTTTTGATGATGCCCACAAAAAATCGAAGGATTCCTGCTGTCAGAATTGAAATGGAACTTCTCGTTCGCAGCTAGTTTTTAACGTTTATAGCAAACAAATCAGGACATCGACTTTCTCACAAATCTAACTTTTTATTTTCCTGTGGTAACGAAGAGAACCATCGAAGAGGACGTCAGCGGCATAACATGTGCAGAAGTTTATCCAATAGTAACGAGACAGCAGTGCCGCAAAGCACCGTCCCGCCGTCAGGAGAAGTCCCACAAAGCTGTATTGTACTACTGTACCAGATGTGAGAAAACCCGTAACTCAGGTGTGGGTCATGTACCTGTCGTTGTAAATGTTGGTCAAGTGCTCAAATTGCTCACCTTAAGCATTGATAAATGATGTAAAGTGGTTCCAGACGGACAATTGTGCTCGTTGAATTTCGTCTATGTTGCATGGCATTTCATTTGTTCGAGAGTGGTCTCGTTTTTCTTGCAAACTTTTGTTAATTTTTCTCACAGATGAAAGTCCAGAGGTACTAAGACCGCGATTAGCGTGCAAACTATTTGTATTTTTCGAACGAGGTATCACGATCGCCGGCGTTATGTTAAGATCTGTAATTGCTTCGGCAGAATGGGTGCGATGTACAGGATGTTCTGAAATTCTCTTTATACACTTCTAGAACTTTGGGAGAGGGAGCACATAATATTTGGAAAATGAAACCATGTCCGGAAATGTCGCACTTCCATGTTAAAGCCTTTTGAAGAATTTTGGCCGGGTAGGCATGCAAAAGAGTAGTCATGGTGAGGGTGTATAGGCCGGATTGCACACGCTTTTCGCCACAACTTCCAAACAGCTTCAAAAACGGTGTCTCTAGCGTCAGCAGGCGTTACTGTGGTGCTCCAACGAGAAGAAAGAAACCCTACTGCCTCACTTTCAAGAGGACCAGTCAACGAGTACACGAGAAATGTCTTTGGCTGTTGATCAGTGGAACTGTAAATTAAGTCATTTACTGGGTCACGCCTAATCAATTGCTTGAAAAAGTGGTTGCGTTACCTACACGTTTTCAAATTATTGTAGAAAGAGGAGATACGAATTCGAATCATAGTCCAGAACCAAATTTTTCAACGCCTATAGTTCAATCAAGTACAAGTAAAATAAGAGCCCTTTTCCTTTAAATAGCTATCGGTTCATGAAATAAAATAAAATTTTCTAATGTAAGTAAGTATTTCAGTTTACTGTGACCTCCACCTATGTCATTTCCCAACGTAAAGCGGCTCTGTCCAGTTGGGAATGAAGGAACGTAATGTTTAATACGGATTCCGGATTATAACGTCTTTCTCTTCAGGTTATCAGAGGTAAAGTAAATCTGTTTGTGCCTCTTAAAAGTAAATGAGTGAACCCACGCATTGCACTTGTGATAGTTCGTTCCACCAGTCCACTACGGCCACATTGTCCAGCCCCAGGAGTATGCTGTAACGGATGATGTGCTTAGCTTGAAAAATTAGTCCCGGTGAAAAGAAAATGCGCGGCTATGAAATGGTTAAGTAGAAGCAAGCTTCTGACTCGGAGATTATGCTCTTCTCACGTCATCAGGATGTAAATAGTCTTCTAGGCATGATAGCCTCGATGTGAAGCCAGTTTGAAAATTTCACTAATTAAGGAAACTTGGTCCGAGAAAATCCACTATGAGGTGTGAAGTTACCGGATAGTTCGATTATTACTGTCATTATTACTATCATTTTCTTCATACCGCTTCTGGATCATTTAAGGCCTTTTCGTCATAATAGATGTGGTTGCCCAAGAACAGGTCCTATCCCTGTCTACGGAATTCTTTTCGTGTTAATATCAAACTTCAGAAATTACTTGTAGATGACATTAAAACTAAAGTAATTCATGGAGGCGTTACTTGATAATATAAACGCGTTGCCTTTTTTCATTTACTTGCGCCTAGAAATGGCTGTCGAATACTGACAAACCAAAAGTCAAGGAATCTTTCTGCCTTCCGAAATACGTCGCTGTCAGTTCTTCCATATGATTTGGTCCACGTGACCCGTTTCAAATTGTTTTCCTTTACAATAAACAGAAAGGTTTTCGTTCTAAGCTGTCCAAGTTGAGAATTTTCGCAATCTACATCTACATCTACATTTATACTCCGCAAGCCACCGAACGGTGTGTGGCGGAGGGCACTTTACGTGCCACTGTCATTACCTCCCTTTCCTGTTCCAGTCGCGTATGGTTCGCGGGAAGAACGACTGTCTGAAAGCCTCCGTGCGCGCTCTAATCTCTCTAATTTTACATTCGTGATCTCCTCGGGAGGTATAAGTAGGGGGAAGCAATATATTCGATACCTCATCCAGAAACGCACCCTCTCGAAACCTGGACAGCAAGCTACACCGCGATGCAGAGCGCCTCTCTTGCAGAGTCTACCACTTGAGTTTATTAAACATCTCCGTAACGCTATCACGGTTACCAAATAACCCTGTGACGAAACGCGCCGCTCTTCTTTGGATCTTCTCTATCTCCTCCGTCAGACCGATCTGGTACGGATCCCACACTGATGAGCAATACTTAAGTATAGGTCGAATGAGTGTTTTGTAAGCCACCTCCTTTGTTGATGGACTACATTTTCTAAGCACTCTCCCAATGAATCTCAACCTGGTATCCGCCTTACCAACAATTAATTTTATATGATCATTCCACTTCAAATCGTTCCGCACGCATACTCCCAGATATTTTACAGAAGTAACTGCTACCAGTGTTTGTTCCGCTATCATATAATCATACAATAAAGGATCCTTCTTTCTATGTATTCGCAATACATTACATTTGTCTATGTTAAGGGTCAGTTGCCACTCCCTGCACCAAGTGCCTATCCGCTGCAGATCTTCCTGCACTTCGCTACAATTTTCTAATGCTGCAACTTCTCTGTATACTACAGCATCATCCGCGAAAAGCCGCATGGAACTTCCGACACTATCTACTAGGTCATTTATATATATTGTGAAAAGCAATGGTCCCATAACACTCCCATGTGGCACGCCCGAGGTTACTTTAACGTCTGTAGACGTCTCTCCATTGATAACAACATGCTGTGTTCTGTTTGCTAAAAACTCTTCAATCCAGCCACACAGCTGGTCTGATATTCCGTAGGCTCTTACTTTGTTTATCAGGCGACAGTGCGGAACTGTATCGAACGCCTTCCGGAAGTCAAGAAAAATAGCATCTACCTGGGAGCCTGTATCTAATATTTTCTGGGTCTCATGAACAAATAAAGCGAGTTGGGTCTCACACGATCGCTGTTTCCGGAATCCATGTTGATTCCTACATAGTAGATTCTGGGTTTCCAAAAACGACATGATACTCGAGCAAAAAACATGTTCTAAAATTCTACAACAGATCGACGTCAGAGATATAGGTCTATAGTTTTGCGCATCTGCTCGACGAACCGTCTTGAAGACTGGGACTACCTGTGCTCTTTTCCAATCATTTGGAACCCTCCGTTCCTCTAGAGACTTGCGGTACACGGCTGTCAGAAGGGGGGCAAGTTCTTTCGCGTACTCTGTGTAGAATCGAATTGGTATCCCGTCAGGTCCAGTGGACTTTCCTCTATTGAGTGATTCCAGTTGCTTTTCTATTCCTTGGACACTTATTTCGATGTCAGCCATTTTTTCGTTTGTGCGAGGATTTAGAGAAGGAACTGCAGTGCGGTCTTCCTCTGTGAAACAGCTTTGGAAAAAGGTGTTTAGTATTTCAGCTTTACGCGTGTCATCCTCTGTTTCAATGCCATCATCATCCTGTAGTGTCTGGGTATGCTGTTTCGAGCCACTTACTGATTTAACGTAAGACCAGAACTTCCTAGGATTTTCTGTCAAGTCGGTACATAGAATTTTACTTTCGAATTCACTGAACGCTTCACGCATAGCCTCCTTACGCAAACTTTGACATCGTTTAGCTTCTGTTTGACTGAGAGGCTTTGGCTGCGTTTAAACTTGGAGTGGAGCTCTCTTTGCTTTCGCAGTAGTTTCCTAACTTTGTTGTTGTACCACGGTGGGTTTTTCCCGTCCCTCACAGTTTTACTCGGCACGTACCTGTCTAAAACGCATTTTACGATTGCCTTGAACTTTTTCCATAAACACTCAACATTGTCAGTGTCGGAACAGAAATTTTCGTTTTGATCTGTTAGGTAGTCTGAAATCTGCCTTCTATTACTCTTGCTAAACAGATATACCTTCCTCCCTTTTTTTATATTCCTATTAACTTCCATATTCAGGGATGCTGCAACGGCCTTATGATCACTGATTTCCTGTTCTGTACATACAGAGTCGAAAAGTTCGGGTCTGTTTGTTATCAGTAGGTCCAAGATGTTATCTCCACGAGTCGGTTCTCTATTTAATTGCTCGAGGTAATTTTCGGATAGTGCACTCAGTATAATGTCACTCGATGCTCTGTCCCTACCACCCGTCCTAAACATCTGAGTGTCCCAGGCTATATCTGGTAAATTGAAATCTCCACCTAAGACTATAACATGCTGAGAAAATTTATGTGAAATGTATTCCAAATTTTCTCTCAGTTGTTCTGCCACTAATGCTGCTGAGTCGGGAGGTCGGTAAAAGGAGCCAAATATTATCCTAGTTCGGTTGTTGAGTGTAACCTCCACCCATACTAATTCACAGGAACTATCCACTTCTACTTCACTACAGGATAAACTACTACTAACAGCGACGAACACTCCACCACCGGTTGCATGCAATCTATCCTTTCTAAACACCGTCTGTACCTTTGTAAAAATTTCGGCAGAATTTATCTCTGGCTTCAACCAGCTTTCTGTACCTATAACGATTTCGGCTTCGGTGCTTTCTATCAGCGCTTGAAGTTCCGGTACTTTACCAACGCAGCTTCGACAGTTGACAATTACAATACCGATTGCTGCTTGTTCCCCGCATGTCCTGACTTTGCCCCGCACCCGTTGAGGCTGTTGCCCTTTCTGTACTTGCCCAAGGCTATCTAACCTAAAAAACCGCCCAGCCCACGCCACACAACCCCTGCTACCCGTGTAGCCGCTTGTTGCGTGTAGTGGACTCCTGACCTATCCAGCGGAACCCGAAACCCCACCACCCTATGGCGCAAGTCGAGGAATCTGCAGCCCACACGGTCGCAGAACCGTCTCAGCCTCTGATTCAGACCCTCCACTCGGCTCTGTACCAAAGGTCCGCAGTCAGTCCTGTCGACGATGCTGCAGATGGTGAGCTCTGCTTTCATCCCGCTAGCGAGACTGGCAGTCTTCACCAAATCAGATAGCCGCCGGAAGCCAGAAACGATTTCCTCCGATCCATAGCGACACACATCATTGGTGCCGACATGAGCGACCACCTGCAGATGGGTGCACCCTGTACCCTTCATGGCATCCGGAAGGACCCTTTCCACATCTGGAATGACTCCCCCCGGTATGCACACGGAGTGCACATTGGTTTTCTTCCCCTCTCTTGCTGCCATTTCCCTAAGGGGCCGCATTACGCGCCTGACGTTGGAGCTCCCAAATACCAGTAAGCCCACCCTCTGCGACTGCCCAGATCTTGCAGACTGAGGGGCAACCTCTGGAACAGGACAAGCAGCCATGTCAGGCCGAAGATCAGTATCAGCCTGAGACAGAGCCTGAAACCGGTTCGTCAGACAAACTAGAGAGGCTTTCCGTTCAGCCCTCCGGAATGTCTTTCGCCCCCTGCCACACCTTGAGACGACCTCCCACTCTACCACAGGTGAGGGATCACCCTCAATGTGGGCAGTATCCTGGGCAACCACAGTCGTAGTCCTATCAGGGGATGCGTGGGACGAGCTGGCCGTCCCCGACAAACCCCCATCCGGACCCCCACAGTGATGCCCATTGGCAACAGTCTCAAGATGTGTGACCGAAGCCAACACTGCCTGAAGCTGGGAGCGAAGGGATGCCAACTCAGCCTGCATCCGAACACAGCAGTTGCAATCCCTATCCATGCTAAAAACTGTTTTGCAAAGAACGTCTGAACTAATCTACAGAGAGCGAAAACAAATCAACAAAATTTAAATGGTTATTAAAATACAAGATTGCCTAGTAAATGCAGTAATGCTGCTACTTGCGCACTGCTGACACTGCTCGGCGGCGGAAGGAGGCTACGCGAATTTACACTATTCAGGTACTAAAACGCGATGCTACAACTCTCAAATACTATAATACGGCCGAAATTTATGAATTAAACAATGCAAGTACCAAAAACACGCAAAGAAATTAAGAATTAAACTATGTAACAAATGAGTGAGCTAGGAGTATACGACTTGCTGCTGCAGCTGCTTATCCAACGGCGGCAGGGAGCACACTGACTGTGACCAACCGACACTGGCCGTTCAAAACAAAAACAGAAGACGAACGACTACGCGAATTTACACTATTCAGGTACTAAAACGCGATGCTACAACTCTCAAATACTATAATACGCCCGAAATTTATGAAGTTAACAATGCAAGTACCAAAAACACTCAAAGAAATTGAGAATTAAACTATGTAACAAATGAGTGAGCGAGGAGTATACGACTTGCTGCTGCAGCTGCTTATCCAACGGCGGCAGGGAGCAATATTAGTTCATATTTAATATTCGCAATGTAGGAAAGTATTTCATAGGTGCAAAACCCGCATCCGACTCATTGTCATTACACTTAATCGTTGACCATAAATTCTAGCTCAGAGTGACACCCGTTTAAGTAACCTAATGTAGGGAAGACTGTTTGCCAGTGCTCTTTCTCACCGGAAAATATGCAATTCAATCATTGGGCTCCTTAAGTACACTGTAACAGTAATTTGTGTGTGTATGCAATGCATACGGATTATAGAATTTAGTGCTACTCTCTCTTCCACATCTGTATACAATATGCTCGACCTAAACGGGACCTTTATCATTACAGGCCCTGGGCGGTGCAACATCATACTGACAACAGTAATGTGCTTATACTGACAACCTCACTGTTCGTTTTACCTGATTTTGTAATTATTTAAATAAAACAGCATGACCTTCCAGTTGGAGACATCTCGTCCCCCTTTTCCTTCTGTGAAATTTGTCAGTAAGCTTTTTGCTTTACAAACAGCGAAATGCCACAGAGTACAGCCGGTAAACGATTCACAAACCACGATATAGTGCCGTTAAGACGATTTCTTCAAACACTGGCGTAGCTGAAGGAATTTAGTTTCTTCTTAAATCATCTTATGCAGCAACGTTCACAGATATCTCAAATAGGAAAAGCTCTTTATCCAGGTACGAAGGTTGTAAAACAAACTTTCAACAGTTTGTCAGGTTGATCTTTTCGTCTGATAACACTGCGTAACCATTTTCTCTAAGAGGTATCACAAGTAGTGTTCCTGTAGCTGTTTAAATTATTGGTTGAAAACGGGTTTAACACCTGTGGGTACAGCACTGCTAAATATTCAAAATGATTATCAACCTGAGTTCATCCACAAACTGAGGTGTATTTATAATATTGAAGCTAGACTGTGTATCCTTCTCTTCCTTTAGCGGGCATCGGAAGGCGTTTACACATACGTAAACGGGGGTAATCCCGAAAGTAAGGTCTCCTAAGGGACACGCAAGTGTCAACGCAAGCACAAACGAGAGCTTCTTAAGTTGAATGCCCAGAAGAAACTACAGTAGTAGCTGCATTGTAGCAAACTGATAAAGAGCAAGAATGCAAATACGAAGGTCTCAGGTTCAATCCTTCGTCAGGCCCCCGTTTGTTATGTTCCTTTTTACATTTATTTCCCTTTGGGCAGTGTTTGTTGATGTGAAAAATGCCGAGTTGCACTGTGATCCGAAAGCCACGTTAAACTGTTGGTTCCCCTATTAACTGGCTAGGCAAGTCAACTCAGACGTCGGCGGAAAGCAACGGCATACCACCTCCAACAAGACCGTGCCTGTTAAAGCACTGTGGTGTTCAAACCACTCTTCCGACTGATGATTGCTTTACTTTCTACGGTTTCCAAAGTTAATAATCTTCGGGTTATTAACATTTTTGTGCTTTCATGCTGTAGCTTTGATACCAGTAATCGTAAGTAACGGGCCGAGCACTGTCGCTGTTCGAGTTGTCAAGATGGTAGACGACGATGCTGTCGACCTCAGTTACAATCTTCGTCATGGCTATGTTTCAGTTGAATACCTCTATGTGACTTTCTGCGTATTTCAAGATATACATTTATACACTTGGTACGTATCCAAATCGATATCTGATAGAGCTGTATTTAGCAACATGAATCAGATATGTTTTCCGTGCAATATAACGAGCAACACCTCAGTGTAGCGAGATTTCGTTTGTGTGTTGCGCATGGTGCAAGAAATATTTGAGTTTTGCTTGCTTCTGTGAGAGGTTTCACCCCACTGAATACGAGGAAGCTCACGAATAGACCGTCAATAACTGGAATTACGGAATTCACTTAAAAGTTGTATTTTTGCATTATGTATCCCAATGAAAAAAACTGTAAACAGGTTACATGATTACTTGCTTATTATTCGCGCTTCTCGATGCTTTCCTCAAAAAAGAAAAAGAAAGAGAGAGAGAGAGAGACAGAGAGATAACAGAAATGTATTTCAAATATCAGCTCGGTGACGCCAGGTTCGTCTCGTGATGAAAGCAAGGATAGTTGATAGGTAATATCTCGTTGTACTAGCGATATGTGTGGCTACAGGATTCTTTCTTTTCTCTCTGCAAACAACCAGGACAGAATTCAGTAACAAAGTGGTAAGAACACCTAAGCAGTGAGCCGATTAAAGACTCAGCCTTTCTTGGTTATTTTGTTAATCGTCTGTACTGCAGTAAACATCCTTGATTACTGATTTGTTATTACTACCATTTTCACTGTTATTCGTCTCACAATAGCTTTCCTATCACTCATTGCTGCCTATGCACGCAAAGAGTGGATCAGGATGAATGGAATGTGGGACGTTTCGTCACGGAGAATATTCACATTTATTTCGGCGTCTTGTGTTCAGGGTAGTATGAAAATCGCAATAAGAGAAGACGACAACGGGATGCCGGTGATGCAGGCTATAACACCCAACTATTTCTGTCGACTTAACACCATTATGACAAACAAGTTGGCGTCTTACTGTATTTTGATTATAATTCGTCAGCCATCTTGCGCCATCGTTTTAATACCACGTGGGAGCAGGCATCATATTTTGCTCTTTGAACACCGAACAATAACACACAAAGATAGTAGATGGAAGGATACAAGGAAACAATCAGACTCATGGGTGTGGATCCAGTTCATCACTAGAAGACTAAACAACAGGGAAACATTACGAAAGCAATGAATACGCTGGTCACTATACATCATTTGTATAGATCTGAAGACGGAAAAGCGCAGGTCTTCACAGTGCCCGCATCTGCACTTCAGTTTCTGTCTTTTTAGTTTCTTCTCTTCTGAATTTTCAAATGAATTGATTATTATGTGGTACAGAATAATTAGTTACTTGTGTTTTTACAGCTTCCATTCGCCCAACATTTTTCTACATTCTCGTGCAATTCATGAAATTCGAGTTGTATGGTCACAAGGCTGCACATAGATGCAATCGATTTCGAGGTACGGCCGGCCGTAGTGGGCGAGCGGTTGTAGGCCCTTCAGTCTGGAGCCGCGCGACCGCTAAGGTCCCAGGTTCGAATCCTGCCTCGGGCATTGATGTGTGTGATGTCCTTAGGTTAGTTAGGTTTAAGTAGTTTTAAGTTCTAGGGGACTGACGACCTCAGATGTTAAGTCCCATAGTGCTCAGAACCATTTTTTTGATTTCGAGGTGCGAAGTGTTTGTTATCTTACTTTCCGTGACAGGTTGACGAAGATGATTTCCAAAGACTTTCTATTGTACTGAAATAAACTTTTGTCACAAAGTAAACAGGTAAATGTTTTATTCGTATATATTTTGTGGGAAACTGTAACCATGATGGAAGATTACACCCCTGAATGTTTGACACTACTGGTAGGAGAAAACGCTGCATATTAACCAAACCCCGCACCTCCTCTCCGTATTCTCCTATGACACGAGCACGGGATTCTCGTCCCATAACGCTACAGAGCTGTTCCTAGCACAGCTGAGAATTGGCAACATCGTCACAAACATTTGGCAACACTGTGACAGTGCAATCACTTCCGCGTATGGTACTGAATTGACTCCCTAAATTTACTTGATATTCCCATTCCATTTGAATGACTCGTGCTATATAATCCTCATGTAATCTAAGACACTGATACAGAAAATTCAAATTTTTGGCTAAAGAAATGCTATTCTTCACATACGTGACAACTTTTATAACATTTCACGATGCATTATGAGACTGAGCGACCAACACCATGATGAGAGTGGCGTGCTGGCAGCAGTGTGTCCATAGCCCCGTGATATCGCCCATGTCTCGTGTCGCAACAGCTCAATGAGTCGTCAGTTCTAATTGTGGTAGGGGCCAGCACGTGCCAACTTTTTCTCAGATTTATTTTATGGGGCTGCGAATTTCCAGAAAAAATTCTGTAACGAAATCAGGAGAAAACTTTTACACATCAAATCCTCTTGGTAGCTCAACACAGTAAGTTGTGTTAATGGTCACAGATCTCGGCTCTCTGACTGCCAAGCTGCTTCAAAATACAAGTGTCTCTGAAGAAATATTAATCGACCGTCAACGATACGAAATTCAATATTTATCTTCACTTAAGACTCACATGCCGGGGTGATAAGTTCGAAGGAAAGGAACCTCTTGGTTACAACGGGGCCTCTATGCTAAATTTCCATAGAAGCAATTAGGAACTCTCTGCAGACATTTGCTAACAGTAGCTCTAGCAACTTACTTTTTCTCTGGGTGGCTTCAAATGCGGGCAATTTTGTCGCCTTAAATCCAATTGAATATTTTTAAATATCTCAATTATTTAATGTATGGACCTCAAAACAAGCAGTTTGCCTTAGTAGCTGCAGAGCAGGTTCTGAAAGGTATTGACATAACATTTCACATCCTTTTACCATAATGAATCAAAGAAAGAAACCAAACACATTACATAGCGTTTACTCTCTGTGCCTTGACTAACACATATGAATCCATGACAAAAATAAATTATTTGAAGAATGTCCTGTGAAAGAAAAAAGAACTGGGTGTGACGCTTTAATTATAGCATAGTGGGTAAGAAACAATGAAACTAATTCTGTGCCACATTGATGTATTGCATACTAGAGTAACAAAATACTCATTTAATAAAAACGGTTTTGTGCCTCCATTGCTATCGAGTGTGAAACACAAAACGTAGACAGATTTTATAGTTCACCACTCAACAACATTAAATCATTCTACACCGTCGAGAGTGAGGGGTGGAGCAGACGTTGTCGGCAGAAGGCGACGCAGCGCAGTGCCTCAGCCCCCGCTGGTAGCAAACGGGTCAAAGGGTCGGCGAAGATATCTCTCGCTAAAATATTGCTGAACCAAACTGTTATTACCCATGCGACAGAAAGCCAAATACGTTGTAGATTCGCTTGAATTATACTCATAACTTTAGCACCGAGAGCAAAGGGGCGCTAAAAACTTCGTTGACATGTGCTTTTGGTTACCAGACGTTGTATTAGCTACTCTCACTTTTTACCTCAAGACTAGGGTCGTAGACAAGAGTGGTGTACTCAGACTACAGTCAAGAGTTCCTCAGGGAAGTGTAGCAGTATACAATGTTGCCAGATCGAGCATATTGCTGGAATTAGAATTCTGAGGGGAGCACGACTGTATTGTCCAGCTTACGTGAAAGATTCGGCGGTCAGTTTTGTTCTCTGAGACTGTATCTACAACACATATTTCACAGTTAAGAACCAGAAGAATTAAAAAAATAAAAATAGTTTGTGAGAGCAGCGTTAACATTAGCGTTAAAAGTATTCATTGTATTGTATACGTGTGTGTCAATGCCTTCCAATGCCCACTCAAGGAAGACAAGGATACACAGTCTAGCTTCAATATTATAAATACACCTCAGTTTGTGGATGAACTCAGGTTGATAATCATTTGGAATATTTAGCAGTGCTGTACCCACTGGTGTTAAACTCGTTTTCAACCAATAATTCAAACAGCTACAGGAACACTACTTGTGATACCTCTTAGACAAAATACTTACGCGGTGCTACCAGACGAAAAGATCAACCTAACACAAACTGTAGGAAGTTTGTTTTTCAAACTTCGCACCTGGATAAAGAGCTTTTCCTATTTGAGATATCTGTGAACGTTGCTGCATAAGACGGTTTAAGAAGAAACTAAATTCCTTCAGCTACGCCAATGTTGAAAGTAATCGTCTTAACGGCACTATATCGTGGTTTGTGAATCGTTTACTGGCCGTAATCTGCCGCATTTCGCTGGATGGAAGGCAAAAAGCTTACTGACAAATTTCACAGAAGAAAAAGGGGACTGTGAAATACTTCCATACATTATAAAAACGAATATTAAATTTGAATTAATATTGCGAAAATTTTCAACTTGGTTAGCTTAGAATGATAATATTTCTGTTTGTTGCAAAGGAAACAATTGATTTTCTAAAATTTTCTCTCTCATACACAACTTGAAACAGGTCACGTCGACCAAATCATATGAAAGAACTGACAGCGACGTATATCGGCAGGCAGAATGATCGCTTGGTTTTGGGTTTGGCAGTATTCGACAGCCATTTCTAGGCGCAAGTAAATGAAAAAAGGCAACGCGTTTTTGTTATTAAGTAACGTCTTCATCAATTACTTTAGTTTTACGTAATCTACAAGTAATTGCTGAAGTCTGATATTAACACGAAAAGGATTCCGTAGACAGGGATAGGACCTGTTCTTGGGCAACTACTTCTATAATGAAAAAAGGCCTTAAATACTCTTCAAGCACGTGTGTTCCAGCTGAGGTATGAAGAATATGATAGTAATAATGACAGTAATAATCGAATTATCCGGTAACTTCATACCTCATAGTGGATTTTCTCGGACTAAGAAGTTTCCTTAATTAGTGAAAATTTCAAAATGGCTTCACATCGAGGCTATCATGCCTAGAAGACTATTTACATCCTGATGAAGTGAGAAGAGCATAATCTCCGCGTCAGAATCTTGCTTCTACTTAACCATTTGATAGCCGCGCATTTTCTTTTCACCGGGACTAATTTTTCAAGCTAAGCACATCATCCGTTACAGCACACTCCTGGGGCTGGAAAATGTGGCCACAATGGTCTGGTGGAACGAACTATCACAAGTGCAATTCGTGGGTTCAGGCATTTACTTTTGTTGTTGTTGTTGTGGTCTTCAGTCCTGAGACTGGTTTGATGCAGTTCTCCATGCTACTCTATCCTGTGCAAGCTTTTTCATCTCCCAGTACCTACTGCAACCTACATCCTTCTGAATCTGCTTAGTGTATTCATCTCTTGGTCTTCCTCTACGATTTTTACCCTCCACGCTGCCCTCCAATACTAAATTGGTGATCCCTTGATGCCTCAGAACATGTCCTACCAACCGATCCCTTCTTCTGGTCAAGTTGTGCCACAAACTTGTCTTCTCCCCAATCCTATTCAATACTTCCTCATTAGTTATGTGATCTACCCATCTAATCTTCAGCATTCTTCTGTAGCACCACATTTCGAAAGCTTCTATTCTCTTCTTGTCCAAACTATTTATCGTCCATGTTTCACTTCCATACATGGCTACACTCCATACGAATACTTTCAGAAATGACTTCCTGACACTTAAATCAATACTGGATGTTAACAAATTTCTCTTCTTCAGAAACGCTTTCCTTGCCATTGCCAGCCTACATTTTATATCCTCTCTACTTCGACCATCATCAGTTATTTTGCTCCCCAAATAGCGAAACTCCTTTACTACTTTGAGTGCCTCATTTCCTAATCTAATTCCCTCAGCATCACCCGACTTAATTAGACTACATTCCATTATCCTTGTTTTGCTTTTGTTGATGTTCATCTTATATCCTCCTTTCAAGACACTGTCCATTCCATTCAACTGCTCTTCTAAGTCCTTTGCTGTCTCTGACAGAATTACAATGTCATCGGCGAACCTCAAAGTTTTTATTTCTTCTCCATGAATTTTAATACCTACTCCGAATTTTTCTTTTGTTTCCTTTACTGCTTGCTCAATATACAGATTGAACAACATCGGGGAGAGGCTACAACCCTGTCTTACTCCCTTCCCAACCACTGCTTCCCTTTCATGTCCCTCGACTCTTATAACTGCCATCTGGTTTCTGTACAAATGGTAAATAGCCTTTCGCTCCCTGTATTTTACCCCTGCCACCTTTAGAATTTGAAAGAGAGTATTCCAGTCAACATTGTCAAAAGCTTTCTCTAAGTCTACAAATGCTAGAAACGTAGGTTTGCCTTTCCTTAATCTTTCTTCTAAGATAAGTCGTAAGGTCAGTATTGCCTCACGTGTTCCAGTGTTTCTACGGAATCCAAACTGATCTTCCCCGAGGTTGGCTTCTACTAGTTTTTCCATTCGTCTGTAAAGAATTCGTGTTAGTATTTTGCAGCTGTGACTTATTTACTTTTAAGAGGCACAAACAGATTTACTTTACCTCTGATAACCTCAAGAGAAAGACGTTATAATCCAGAATCCGCATTAAACATCACGTTCCTTCATTCCCAACTAGACAGAGCCGCTTTAAGTTGGGAAATGACATAGGTGGAGGTCATAGTAAACAGAAATACTTTAGAAACTTTTTTTCTTTCATGAACCTATAGCCATTTAAAGGAAAAGGGCTCTTATTTTACTTGTACTTGATTGAACTATTCGTATCTCCTCTTTCGAGGATCTGAATCTCTCGAAACAGTATCGTTTAATCATTTCGTTCCTTTTTCCTAGACTGCAATCTTCTCTAGGTCTCCTTTAAAGGTAAGTATGTGGGTCCAGTACAAAACTATTCATTATTCCATTTCAAGTCCTATCACGTGCAAACCGGCCTGCTAGTGAAAATTAACGTGCATTTTTAATGTCTGTTCATGTGTTGCCAACAATTTCTGCTCAAACACGCACATATCTTACTGTTGGTGAGTAAGCAATTGATACTTAAGCTATATTCGTGGACGATACAGAAGAACGATAGGAGTGCGGTTCGATTGTCGCTCAGGCACAACAATTTGTATTGTTATTTTAGATTCAAACACCTAGCAGCTGGTAAGAAAAGCCGATACGTAACATTTGATTTTACTTAGTTAACAATCAGATTATGTGTTGGGTTCGTATCTCCGTCACAGAACTTCACATAATGTGATTCATCTTTAAATGCACACACACTTTGTTACTTCTGAATGGAGGCATATCAGACATCGTTCGTGGTTAGTTAACAGGGATGTAAGGGTCTTGATAGGAGTCCCGGTTTATTACCGAAAATGTCGTCTTTTATTTTGAAGTTTAGATTTGGTTACTGATACAGGCGAAAATTTCGGTAATTCATGTCTGTTCACGGCTAGACAGCAATATCATACGATTAGATTAAATTAGATTAATACTTGTTCCATAGATCATGAATACGACATTTCGTAATGATGTGGAACGTGTCATCTTAATGAAAGATTTCATAGCGGTATTCAATTTCCTTACAACAATTTTTTACCCTCTCTCTCATTCTTTTTCACTTTTATCTCTCTCTCTCTCTCTCTCTCTCTCTCTCTCTCTCTCTATCTCTCTCTCTCTCTCACACACACACACACACACACACACACACACAAAATCACACATATTCTTTTTTTATTTTTGTTTGATGTGCTCGACTATCGACGAGGCACGAAAACGTCCGTGAATGAGTTTCTTACTTTTGAGTACAGTTACGAAAGAAATATAAAAACATCTATGAGAGTTAATGATTTATGATGCTTAATTTTCAGACAGTTCTGAGTATTATTAGTAACTACGCTCCAGTCCCTAAACCTAGTTACAGAAACACGAATCAGACACATAACGTATTCCACGCTGTAGCAGCCGCGTCTTTGAGACGCCAGCTATGGTCACTTCCCAGATCGCTGCAGGATCACCTCGGTTCGTCTTCTTCCTACTGGTACTGTAACTGAGACTTGGCAACAAGGCAAGGAATGTTTGGCAACTCTGTGATCGACGAGTTACTTCCTTGTGTGCACGGAATTAAGCCGCAACGTTCACTTGATATTTCCTGTCATTTCCATTGAATTATATGACTTATTATCGCTTGAGGTGTAACAAAAGATTGTAAATTTACGGTTTCTAGTCCAGGAAAGCCGTTGCACGTGGAAATCGCAACTAATCTCGTCCTTTAAATGGCGGTTTACGAGCTCTAGCCCCTATTGCCGTCGTAAGAGGGAGGCAGAACACATACCTTTTCGCTAGCTGTGTGGTGACGTGTTGAGCTGTAAAGAAACGTCTGTTATGGTTCGAGGTTCCAGTCTCGCCGACTTTAACGTTTTTATCCCTTCTGTGAAAGAACTACAAGCAGTCGGATCAAACATCGATAAGGAAATCGCAAGAAAATACTTTCAGCTCTTAGTGCAATGGTGAAAAGCTTACAATTCTGCACAACAGGTGACGCCTCATTCCGCTGCTGACTAGCAAATTTTTGGTTTCTAGGAATACTTAAGTTTATTTATGAAATGTCACTTTTGCATACCTGTTTAGTATGACATAGTATACCAATTAAACACAGACTCAATCGAAATCTATGTGAGTAGTATTTTACTAATTCGTGCCGACAGAGGCATGCTTATGTACAGATACTCAGTTTTATTAAAATAGACTTTCGTCGCAAGGTTATCGTGGGTAGTTTTATTTCATTTCTTATAATACAGTGCACAATTTTCGTAAGGTTTCTTTTGGTGTTGTTAAACCCATACTAAACATGAGAGAGAAATTAATCATCAACGAAATATGCGAATTCTCTGATGTTATCTATAACAGTCTGACAATGCACATGCAGTTTATTGATTACATCCATGTAGAAAACTTGTTCTGGGGTAAAGCTGTCAAACAAGGTTTGAAGAAGAATAAAATGCCACTACCAGACGACAGCTAATGTACAAAATACTTTTCTATTTTGGCACGATGCGCTCACCCCATAGATAATACAAAAGTTTGGAGATGCATCTGCTACCTGGCCGTCTACTAAACCTGAAAAGAACAAAATGTCGCAGAAGTTAGCCCTTTTTCCACATGGGGTTATTTTGGGTTGAGAAGTGAAGGGAATTATGTTCAAAGTTCCATTAAATTGGTAACTTCAACAGACAGCAGAATTGCGTTTTAAAAAATGTAGCAGCGAATTTAATAGAACTCGAGACGTCAAATCTACGGTGCGCTACGCTTACCATTACGGTACTACCTATCACGTACGTACAGGAGCTCCAGAAGTCAACAAAAGTTCCTCCAGAACTTAGGCATTCCACATTGCTCTGAGATAATGCGTATGGCCGGATCTAGACTTCTGAGAGACAGACAGTTACAGCTTTTCTATTGCACTGCACGATGTTTTCAACAAATAGATAGCGCAATAGAGTAGCTCAAATGGAAAGGAACAGTTCCTATTTAAATTTCTGCATCCTCCACTGTTGGCAATTCTGTGTAGGTGGCAGTTACGTGATTTTATTTCGGTGGTTACAAAATAGAGTCGAATGTATGCACTGGGTAGCCGAGACAGGTAGTTCATGGTGATTCGGCCAACCAAGTAAATGAATGTACTGAACATGCTGCAAACCACACTACAGGTAGCCTGTGCGTCAGGGTTTCTCATCGGGTGTGCCGCAACGGTATTATGATAGAAAAATGTGTCGCACTGGAGAGGGTTTGGTGGTCTGTTGGATTGATGATAGGTTGCTATGCTGATGGTGTGGGTTTGATTCCAACTTCTGTCGATGATTTTTAATAGGGAGAGACAGATTCTATTCCCTTCTGGCTACGCCAAGTGAAGAAGGCATAATGGCATTGAGGTCTGAAATTCACATTAAACATGATATTCCTTCTCTAGCAAGTAGACGTTAGGTTGAACGACAATAAAGTCAGGAGTGGCGAAATGTGGGAACTCTATCACCAGAAACCTTTCTTATACTAGTTATTTATATCCAGTGACGAAACAAACGCTATGTAGGGTCACAGGACACTTATTCCATCTTTTATTTGAGCTTCTGTATGTCGATGAAATTGGTTCTGAACTTGGAATGCAACTCAGACCGCCCTTAACGCGGAATTTGATCCCTTCGTGACAACACAGTTCGACTACTATTTGTTGTTTGTACGAAACTGCAGATTCCTCAACATCTCCACATATTGCGCGTGAATGGGTTCGAATCCTGGCCCGGAACTTAGGTTTTCATTATGTATTATCAAGCTCTAGCATGAGAACACTTATCTGCTGGTGGAAAATAATTTTCATTTTTAATGCATTTTCATTCGCTGTCAACACTAACGAAATCTGACGTATTTGACTCCCAGTGTGACAAAAAACTGTTTGAGGGATCACTGTAAGTTCAAGGATGTTATTCCGAGCTGCTGGCGGAGAAAAATTCGGTGGCTGACGTCTCTGTGTGTGTAGTCAACAACAATATGTGTGGGGTTCGATTCCCAGTCAACGCTCAACTCTTCTTCATATTATTTCTAGTTGAAACATGCTCACATGTCGCTGCTCGTGTAACAAAACCATATTTAACCTTCGTTTTCTCTAGAATATAACAGCGATAGGTGCCGGGTTGGAGTCCTGGGAAGGAAAACATTAATGTTTCGTCTCGTCATTTCAGTTCGAACATCTAGCTACTGTCGAGAAAATCGGATATGTCACAGTTGATTGTGTTCTATAACAATCCGATTAGGTTCTGGGTTCGAATCCCTATCCAACACAAAACTTTACCTCAACGCATTTCAAGTAAGTTACTTGTGAATAAGCAATATTTAACATGTCTCGTAGTTCGTTAACAGGGACAATAGATGCTGGGTAGGAATTCGCGTCCGTTAAAAATGTTTACGTTATGTAATTTAAAGTTGATATTAGCTAACTGATACTCTCTAAATCGAGGTATATCACTCTCTGTAAGTCTAGTCAGGAATGACTGTTAGTTTCCGTCAGTCACGAAATCTTTGCTCAGTCTGTCTGACCTGGGTTTGAATCCATATGCAGAACGTGACGGTTCGTTGTGTCATTTGAAGTTCATACATATTCTCACCTACCTGCTCGTGAATAACTTATATTTTTAATCTAATTTTGTGTTAAATAACAAGTACGATATGTTACTTTGAAGAGGAAATCATGAATACGACGAACTTACTACGTGTGCTACCTATCTGACGTAATAATGAGAGTGGTATCATTTCAGGTATGTCATTTATTGCAATAAATGTGAGCTTACAAGCCTTAAGGACAGTCTTATCTGTGATAAGGTGTTCCCTGATATTTCTAGTATCGTGGTATAGCTTTACATCTTGAGTTACTGCGATACAGAGCAGTGTTTTCTAGTGGTGATTTGTTGGAACCATTTTCAGTAGTCGAACGACTGTACCGAGGTGCGATTAGAGGACCTGCTAGACAGCTGCGTTATGTGGGTTGTATGCGAATCAGGCGAAATGCAATTCAGGTCGTTCGGATACTTTTGAACTTGACTGTACATGCTCAGAAATGTATGCCTCATAATTATGGCCGATATTTAATATTAGTAGAGTCATCTTGGCTAGGAACACTCTTCTTGCCACTGCTAGTCTGCTTTTGATGTCCTCCTTGCTTTGTCCGTCACTCGTTATTTTATTGCCTAGGTAGCAGAATTCCTGAACTTTATCTACTTCGTGACCATCAATCCTGCTTTTAAGTCCCTCGCTGTTCTCAATTGCATTACTTCTCATTACCTTCTTCTTTCTTAGATTTACTCGCAATATATACCCTGTAGTCATTAGATTCTCCTTTCCGTTCAGCAAATCATGTAATTCTTCTTCACGTTCACTCAGAATAGCAATGTCATCAGCTAATCGTATCATTGATATCCTTGCACCTTGAATTTTAATTCCACTCCTGAACATACCTTTTATTTCCATCATTGCTTATTAGATTTACAGATTTAACCGTAGGGCCGAAAGGCTACATTCTTGTCTTATACCCTTTTTAATATGAGCACTTCGTTCTTGGTCGTCCACTCTTTTTATTCCCTCTTGCCTGTTGTACATATTCTATACGACCTGTCTCTCCCTGTAGTTTAGCCCAAAATTCTTCAGAATTTCGAACATCTTGCACCATTTTACATTGTCGAACGCTTTTTCCAGGCCGACAAATTCTATGAAATTGTTTTGATTTTTCTTTAGGCCTGCTCCCTTTATTAACCGCAACGTCAGAATTGCTTCAATCGCGCCTTTACCTTTCCTAAAACCTAACTGATCGTCATCTAGCGCATCCTCTATTTTCTTTTCCATTCTTCGGTTTATTATTCTTGTAAGCAACGTGGATGCATGAACTGTTAAGCTGATTGTGCGATAATTCTCGCACTTGACAGCTCTTACCGTGGATGATGCTTTTCCGTGAGTCATGGTATGTCGCCAGACTCAGAAATTGGTTCAAATGGCTCCGAGCACTGTGGGACTTAACTTCTAAGGTCATCAGTCCCCTACAACTTAGAACTCCTTAAATCTAACTAACCTAAGGAAATCACACACATCCATGCCCGAGGCAGGATTCGAACCTGTGACCGTAGCGGTCGCGCGGTTCCAGACTGAAGCGCCTAGAACCCCTCAGACACTCCGGCCGTCAGTCGCCAGACTCACACATTCTACACACCAACGTAAATCGTCATTCTGTTGCCACTTCCGCTCTCTCGTCTGCTTTTAACAGTGAAATTCCCGTTGCTCTATTAATGTTATCACCCTTGCTTTTAATGTAGCCGGAGGTTGTTTTGACATTCCTGTATGCTGAGTCCTTCCGACAGTCATTTCTTTTTCGATTTCTTCACATTTTCCGTGCAGCCTTTTCTTCTTAGCATCCCTGCACTTCCTATTTATTTCATTCCTCAGCGACTTGTATTTTTGTTTTCCTGAGTTTCCCGGAACGTTTCTGTACTTCCTCCATTCATCGATCAGTTGAAGTATTTCTTCTGATACCCAAGGCTTCTTCGCAGTT
The DNA here is from genome assembly GCF_021461385.2 of Schistocerca piceifrons. Lineage (NCBI taxonomy): Eukaryota > Metazoa > Arthropoda > Insecta > Orthoptera > Acrididae > Schistocerca > Schistocerca piceifrons. The sequence goes on along the minus strand of NC_060138.1, from coordinate 504,105,226 downwards.
GCCTTCTTTGTACCTATGTTTTCCTTCCCAACTTCTGTGATGGCCCTTTATAGAGATGTCCATTCCTCTTCAACTGTACTGCCTACTGAGATATTCATTATTGCTGTTTCTATAGCCTTAGAAAACTTCAACCGAATCTCGTCATTCCTTAGTACTTTCTACGTCTTTGCGTATTCATTCTTCCTGAATAATGTCTTAAACTTCAGCCTACTCTTCATCACTACTATATTGTAATATGGGGTCTATATCTGCTCGTGGGTACACCTTACAATCTAGGATCTGATTTCGGAATCTCTGTCTGACCATGATGTAATCTAATTGAAATCTTCCCGTTACACCCGGTCTTTAGCAAGTATACCTCCTCCTCTTGTGATTCTTGAACAGAGTATTCCCTATTAGTAGCTCAAACTTGTTACAGAACTCAATTAGTCTTTCTCCTCTGTCAATCGTTGTCCACAGCTCATATTCTCCTGTAACCTTTTCTTCTACTCCTTCCCCTACAACTGCATAGTCATGGCGTGACTGTTATGTTTTCATCCCACTTGACATACTCTTCCACCCTTTCAATACCCTCATACACTTTCTCCATCTCTTCATCTTCAGCTTGCGACGTCGGAATGTACACCTGACTTATCGTCGTCGGTGTTGGTTTGCTGTTGATTCTGATGAGGACTGTTCACAGTAACACACTCTCTGCTCTACCTTCCTATTCATATGAATCCTACTCCCCTTATACCATTTTCTGCTGCTGTTGATATTATCCTATACTCATCTGACCAGACATCCGCCGGCAGGGGTGGCCGAGCAGTTCTAGGCGCTACAGTCTGGAAGCACTACTGTCGCAGGTTTGAATCCTGCCTCGGGCATGGATCTGTGTGATGTCCTTAGGTTGGTTAGGTTTAAGTAGTTCTTAGATCTAGGGGACTGATGACCTCAGAAGTTAAGTCCCATAGTGCTCAGAGCCAATTGAACCATTGAACCCGATATCCTTGTCTTCTTTCCACTTCACTTCACTGACCCTACTATATCTAGATTGAGCCTTTGCACTTCCCTTTCCAGATTTTCTAGTTTCCCTACTACGTTAAAGCTTCTGACATTCCACGCCCTGACTCGTAGAACGCTATCCTTTCGTTGATTATTCAATCTTTCTCTCATGGTGACTTCCCCTTTGGCAGTCTCCTCCCGAAGATCCGATTCCGTAATCTTTTGCCAGTGGAGAGATCATCATGACACTTCTTCAATTAAAGGCCACATGTCGAGTGGATACACGTTACGTGTCAATGCAGTGGCTTCCATTGCCTTCTGCATCCTCATACCGTTAATCATTACTGATTCTTGCTCCTTTAGGGGTCGAGTGTATAAAAGAAAAATTATCAAATAATGATGTGGGATTGGAACGCCATAGTAGGAGAACAAATAGTAGAATTACGATAGAATTTCGGCTTAGTAGCAGAAATGAAAGAAGAGGAAGACTGATTGACATCTGCAGGAAACTTCAGCGAGTAATAGCAAATACACGGTGCAATAGTCGCAAGAGGAAGAGGTATGCTGTATTTTGGTACAGAAAAATACGGGAAGATGAAGTTAAAGTACGTAATTGTCTGATTCTAGTTACAAATCCTGATATTAGATTGTAAGGTGTACCTGGTACAAGACCTCGCATCACAGTTCAGTAACGATGAAGACTAGCCTGAAATTTGAGGAACAAGTACGGAACAATCAGTACACAAAAAGAGAGCTATCAAGGATGCTTCCAAGGTTGTCTGAGACTTTAAGTACTGCGATACTGTATACCACAGTAGGCAGTTCAGTTGATGAGGAATGGATTTCTCTGAAAAGGGAAATCACTTAAGTTGGAAAGCTAAACATATGTAAATAAAGTTTAGTGCAAATAAATCTTGGTTCACAGACGAAATACTTCAGTTGATCGACGGGAGAAGGATGTCCAAAAAAAAAAAAAGTTCCGGGAGATTCAGAAGTGCAGGAACGGAGGACGCTTAAGAATGAAACACATAGGAAGAGATGGGAAGCCAAGCCGAAATGGCAGCAGGAAGAAATTGGAAAACACCTATTGCAGGCTTTCTCTGCCTTGTTTTGGGTTTCAACTACCGGCTGTTCTACAAATTGGATGGAAGGTTTGATTCTGTTTACTGTCTTGGACTTGAACCAGATGCTCGCAGGACATTCACGCAGTCAGAATGACAACAGCCAGTGGCGGTGTTTAAATGTATCTACTGAATTTGTGTGATATTTATTTGACGTGTTGATTAAAAAACTGTCTGAACTGACTCAGTGACTGGTAATCTTCCCCATGAATAATCCGGCATTTCTAAACGTACGTTCTACTATACACTGTCTTTTGCTCCTATTCGAGTCGTCTGTCCATGTCTAGGTATCTTGCACTCCCTTATATAGTACCTCACACAGGTCCGTGTTGATAGGGTAAGCTAGTTCCCACGGTTGCGTACTACAATCGCGGCACGTCAGCATGCATCGCCTACTGTAGCTCACCAATAAGAAACGTGGAACGATGTCTTATGATTCATCGGAGGTTGCAAGCTGATCGTGGATTCTAGAACTGGCTCTCTCTCCGACCCGACAAAGTGCATAATCTCTCCCCTCCTTTATAACCTGTTAGAATGGTTCCTCCAAGCCTGGTGAGCTTCCCTAGGCCCGCCTTATGCATTGCGCACCATGAATGATTTCAATGTCTCTATTTGATTCTTCTTTAAAAGAAATAGCCCAGAATCTTCATCTTTCATTTCTGTCCCCTCCCGTCCTGAACACGAGTAGCTCTACTCATGCATTACTTTTTTAACGTGCACGTTTCAGTCCGCCAGTTTCCACATTTACTATGAAAATACGACTTCAAATGAAGTGAACCAGAATAACTGAAAATTATTTCTTGAGTTAAATAAGAAACTGTCCGCCGAAGCGACGAAGTGCTGATGGCTGTTTCACAAGGGTTGACAGAAGCCTAAACAACTTTAATTGAAAGCGATGCTGTAGCCAGTGGTACTCCAATCCTCTTAAGATTAGCACATATCACGAAATGGCAATGAAATCTTTCCTCGTTAGGAAGGCCTTTTCGTAATTCGTCGTCCTGCTGCAGCAGTGGTCATCGCAACGGATTATCGTTTGACTCACGCTCCACTTGCTATCACCTCGTTTGGCGGCAGCAGCTGTTCTCAAAGAAGGAACTAGAAAGGCAAAACGAAAGAAATGACCTAGAGAGGCCGACTCCCTACACGTAGCCATTTGCTCAGGGCTGCGCCAACAATGCCACTTATTTCAATTGATTGTTACCAGGTAGCGCTGGTACACAGGTATGCATACTCGTACAAAATATTTAACGCATCCAGTAAAACGCGTCTACATCCACTACTGGACAAGGAAATGGTCGCCTCGCAAACAGCTACAACAGCAGCCAATAACGTGTGCAAAAGCATAAGTGCCGTCAGGTTTCCAAACACACAGTCCCGTTACCTGTTCGAGGTACACAAGTTACTCGAAACATTTGTAACGCCCGAGTGGAGCCGATTGCGGCCTTGGACCATTTTCGTTTGAATGTTACACGATGCTGCCCGTACTGCCTAAAACTACTTGAAACTTAGGAAGAAATGTCAGGTAAACACCCCTAGTGGGGTGTCCTCTATCCTGTAACATTATCCACAATAGTTGCAAGCTTTCGTTCTACGATAAGAACTCCTTACTATTTAGGAACTATGAATCATACCGGCAATCACACAGGGATCCCAGAGTGTCAATAAAAAGTTCAATAATTATTTAATCAATAATATTTACTTATTTTACTGTATATCATTATTTCTATAGACAGATTGACTTGTTTTACTTTATGTGTTGTAAAAGTGCAGAGGAGATATAAACTTCACACTGGTGCAGCACTAAAAGCTTTTCTGAAAAGAAAAAAAATTGTTAATATAGAATATAAATTTGATTGTTAGGAAGACATGGTATTTATCGGAAGTGAAATCTTGTGCGAAACTAAGATGTGTACGATTAAAAATTCTAACAGAAGAGAATCATTTGAAGTGTTTTGCTACAGCAAAATTATGAGATTACGGACGATTAAAAATTCAAACAAAAAGAGAATCATTTGAAGTGTTATGCTACGGCAAAATAATGAGATTAATTGGATGTAACAAATGGACAATTGCAAGGTACTGTACAGAATTCCAACTCCACCCGAGGTAGCTAAAGCAAGTTTGTGCTGAAAGTCGCGGCTTTCAGTCAAGATGGTTCGGATCGTAGTGGTAGAAAATTATCCCTTCCAGTATTTCGCTGGAACGATGGTGTAAAGCTCATGTTCGCCAATCTTTGTCAGTGCCCTACATTAATTTGAAACCCGTTCCGCAGTGACTCTTGAAGTGAGAGACTCTTTTTTTTTTATTTTACAGGTCTATCTCTGTGAGAACAAATCTTCACATTCATGGAAAAAGTTATTGTACCAAAGTAACATCAGAAAAGAGAATAATAAATAAAGTAAAATAGACGCAAATCCCGACGATAAGCGCCTGAACTTCTCTTCCTAGAAACACATAATCCTGTGCAAATGGGTAGCATCACGACGGATACAGGGATTAGTAACTAACGCAACATCCTACCTCACCAAACGTAAGCACAAATCATTTCTACTTAAAAAAGCTGAAAAAAATTTGCTTAATGGCTTCCTAAGAGACAATTCCTACTCGTTCTCAAATGACTAAGTAACTGCAGACCAGGTGTAGCTTAAATAAAAAGAAATAGTAGCTGAAGCAACTGAGAGATTGATACCGAACACACTAATAGGACATGGTACTAATCCCGTATGGTACAAAACGGGTCAGAACAATGTTTCAGAACTAACGGAAACAACATGCAAAATTTAAAAGAACACCAAATCTTCAAGATTCGCGGTGTTTTATTGAAGGTTGAAACTGAGAGCAGAATTCAATGCAAGATGCTTTTAATAGCGTCCACTACAAAACTCTATCCCGAAATCTCACAGAAAGTATGCAAAGTAAAGCAGCGGGAAGATAAAATCAGTACTTTCACCGATGACAACGCCACTAAAGAAAAGTTTTCCGAAAAATCTTCACCAAAGATGACGTAGTAAATATGGTATAATTCGAATCTAGGATAACTGCCAACACGAGTTACTCAGAAGTAGATATCCTCGGTGTAGCGAAGCAAATTTAGACACTTAATAGAGGAAAGTATTCTGTCCATATAGCATACAAATTAGCTTCCTTTTAGAATAAGATGAGAGAATAGCCTCATTCTTAGCAATGATATGCTACAGCTCAAAAATGGTTCAAATGGCTCTGAGCACTATGGGACTTAACATCTATGGTCATCAGTCCCCTAGAGCTTAGAACTACTTAAACCTAACTAACCTAAGGACATCCCACAACACCCACTCATCGCAAGACAGAGAAAATTCCTGATCCCGTCGGGAATCGAACCCGGGAACCCGGGCGCTGGAAGCGAGAACGCTACCGCACGACCACGTGCAACACCTCGCTCGACAGAAGATCCGTACCGAAACACTGGGAAGTTCAGCAAGTCACACCAGTACTCAAGGAAGGATTAATTCACTGAATTATATATCTGTATCACTAACGTCGAATTCCCGTATGATTCTTCAACGTATACTCTGTTAGAACGCTGTCAATTACCTCGAACTCAAGGGTCTATTGACACCCAGTCAGCAAGGCTCTGGGAGATGTCGTTCTTGTCAAACACTACTAGATCTTTATGGTCACGAAGTAATGAGTGCTACCGACGGGGAATCTTAAATTGATTTTATGCTTCTACATTTCCAGAAGGCTTTTCACATCACTTCAAACAATATACCTTAATCAAATTGCGTACCTGGTTTGTATCATCTCAGCAGTGAGACCGGATTCGTGATTTTATTTCAGAGAGGTCACAATTCGTAGTAATCGATGAAAAGGAAGCGTCGTAGGCCCTTTGTTTTTACTAATGTACATAAGCGATTTAGGATGAAGACTGCGCAGTACTACTAGACCGTTATCAAATGATGCTGTCATTTACCGTCTAGTAAACTTATTAAAAGATCAAAACCGATTGAAAAATGACGATATGTGTATGGTCCGGAGAGTGGCCATTTTCTCCGAGTGAAGGAAAGTGTAGGGTCATCCACATGAGTGCAAAAAGAAATACATTAGATTTCGGCTAGGCGCTAAGGCACAGAAATATAGTTAAAAAGGGAAAAGCAGTCAAGGACACGATAAGAGAGCTGGAATGGCAATCATTAAAATAAAGGCGTTTGACGTTGCGGCTAGATATTTCAATGAAATTTCAATCACCAACTTTCTCCGCAGAATGGGAAGAAAACTTTAGTGTCGCCAACCTATATATCGAGAAACG